>NW_028320132.1:147500-193489 GCF_062004578.1 Staurois parvus
GTGGAGGAGTCGGCCAAAATCCCTGTTGCAGTGCAAACCTGGCCAAGGACTACAGGAAACGTCTGACCTTTGTAATTGCCGACAAAGGCTTCTGTACCAAATATTAACACGGATCTTCTCAGGGGTTCAAATACTTCTGTTCAGCCGTGCGAGACAAATACATTCTTTACAAATCATACAATGGGATTTCCTGAATTGTTTTTTAAAATTCTGTCTCTCAGAGTGGGAATGTACCTACAATGTGAATTTCAGACCCTCCATGATTTCTAAGTGGGAGAACTTGCAAAATCACAGGGGGTTCAAATACTTCTGTTCATCACTGTATGTATATATACAGTGGGGCAAAAAAGTATTTAGTCCCCACCAATTGTACAAGTTCTCCCACTTAAAAAGATGAGAGAGGCCTGTAATTGGCATCATAGGGAGACCTCAACTATGAGAGACAAAATGAGAAAACAAATCCAGACAATCACATTGGCTGATTTGGAAAGAATTTATTTGCAAATTATGGTGGAAAATAAGTATTTGGTGAATATGAAAAGTTCATCTCAATACTTTGTTATATATCCTTTGTTGGCAATGAGGTCAAACGTTTCCTGTAAGCCTTCACAAGGTTGGCACACAATGTTGCTGGTATGTTTGCCCATTCCTCCATGCAGATCTCCTCCTCCATGCAGATCTCCTCTAGAGCAGTGATGTTTTGGGGCTGTCGCTGGGCAACACGGATTTTCAACTCCCTCTAAAGGTTTTCTATGGGATTGAGATCTGGAGACTGGCTAGGCCACTCCAGGACCTTGAAATGCTTCTTACGAAGCCACTCAAAATCTCACGATACATGGCCCCATTCATTCTGTCCTGTACATGGATCAGTTGTCCTGGTCCCTTTGCGGAGAAACAGCCCCAAAGCATGATGTTGCCACCCCCATGCTTCACAGTAGGTATGGTGTTCTTTGGATGCAACTCAGCATTCTCTCTCCCCCAAACACGACGTGTAGTGTTTCTACCAAACAGTTCTATTTTGGTTTCATCTGACCATATGACATTCTCCCAATCCTCTTCTGGATCATCCAAATGCTCTCTAGCAAACTTCAGACGGGCCCCGACATGGACTGGCTTAAGCAGGGTTGACACGTCTGGCACTGCAGGATCTGAGTCCCTGGCGGCGTAGTGTGTTACTGATGGTAGCCTTTGTTACGTTGGTCCCAGCTATCTGCAGGTCATTCACTAGGTCCCCCCGTGTGGTCCTGGGATTTTTGCTCACCGTTCTTGTGATCATTTTGACCCCACAGGGTGAGATCTTGCGTGGAGCCCCAGATTGAGGGAGATTATCAGTGGTCTTGTATGTCTTCCATTTTCTAATTATTGCTCCCACAGTTGATTTGTTCACACAAAGCTGTTTGCCTATTGCAGATTCAGTCTTCCCAGCCTGGTGCAGGTCTACAATTTTGTTTCTGATGTCCTTCGACAGCTCTTTGGTCTTCACCATAGTGGAGTTTGGAGTGTGACTGTTTGAGGTTGTGGACAGGTGTCTTTTATACTCTCATAGTTGAGGTCTACCTATGATGCCAATTACAGGTCTCTCTCATCTTTTTAAGTGGGAGAACTTGCACAATTGGTGGCTGACTAAATACTTTTTTGCCCCACTGTATGTTTGTATATATATATATATATATATATATACAGTTGTGGCCAAAATTATTCAACCCCCAATGCTGTAAAGGGGTTTAGGGACTATAGTGTACATTTGGAATTGTATTCAGAATCAAATCCTACAAGGACGTTGTAACTACCCAAATGCAACTAAAATGACATCAATTGTTTATGTAATACAGTAGTAAATGGTTCTTATGTGGTTTCTTCATTGCCACAATTATTCAACCCCTTAAAGACTACCACTCTGAAGAACAGAGGTTCATACAGGTGCTTTCCATCAGGTATTGAAAACACCTGTGGATGTCACCGAGCAGCAATCAAGCATAATAAGCACCAATTAGGCAGCTTTAAAATGACTGTGATACTCAGCTCCTTCTAGACATTTACTGGTGTGGTTACAAACATGGTGAAGGCAAGAGAATGGTCCAGGAAGACAAGAGAAGAGGTGATTTCTCTTCACAGGAAGGGCAATGGCTATAAGAAGATTGCAAAGATGTTAAACATACCAAGAGACACCTTAGGAAGCATCATTCGCAAATTCAAGGCAAAGGGCACTGTTGAAACGCTACCTGGTCGTGGCAGAAAGAAGATGCTGACTTCGACTGCTGTGCGCTACCTGAAGCGTAGAGTGGAGAGAAGTCCCCGTGTGACTGCTGAGGAACTGAGAAAAGATTTGTCAGATGTGGGTACAGAAGTTTCAGCCCAGACAATAAGACGCACACTGCGTAATGAAGGCCTCCGTGCCAGAACTCCCAGGCGTACCCCCTTGCTGTCTCCAAAGAATAAGAAGAGTCGACTGCAGTATGCCAAAAGCCATGTGGACAAACCACAAAAGTTGTGGGATAGTGTTCTGTGGACTGATGAAACAAAATTAGAACTGTTTGGGCCCATGGATCAACGCTATGTTTGGAGGAGGAAGAACAAGGCCTATGATGAAAAGAACACCTTGCCTACTGTGAAGCATGGTGGAGGGTCAATCATGCTTTGGGGCTGTTTTGCTTCTGCAGGTACAGGGAAGCTTCAGCGTGTGCAAGGTACCATGAATTCTCTTCAGTACCAGGAGATATTGGATGGAAACGTGATGCAGTCCGTCACACACCTGAGGCTTGGGAGACGTTGGACCTTTCAACAGGACAATGATCCCAAGCATACCTCCAAGTCCACTAGAGCATGGTTGCAGAGGAAAGGCTGGAACATTTTGGAGTGGCCATCGCAGTCACCAGACTTAAATCCGATTGAGAACCTCTGGTGGGACTTAAAGAAAGCAGTTGCAGTGCGCAAGCCTAAGAATGTGACTGAACTGGAGGCCTTTGCCCATGAAGAATGGGCGAAGATACCCGTAGATCGCTGCAAGACACTTGTGTCAAGCTATGCTTCACGTTTAAAAGCTGTTATAACTGTAAAAGGATGCTGTACTAAGTACTAAGATTGAATGTCACTTGGGGGTTGAATAAAACTGATAATGCTGTGAGCACAGAAAAGACATTTGTGGTTATTTCATTATAACTGTTATGTTATATTTGTCTGACCTACAAGTGCCTCTTTAATGTAAATGTAAGCAAGATGACTGAATGATCAAAAGCAATGTCAAACTGGCCAAAACACTCAATTTCAGTGGGGGTTGAATAATTTTGGCCACAACTGTATATATATATATATATATATACAGTTGCAAGAAAAAGTATGTGAACCCCTTGGGATTACGTGGAGTTTTGCATGAATTGGGCATAAAATGTGCTCTGAACATCATCTAGGTCACAACAATAGAAGAACACAGTCTGCTGAACATAATACTACACAAACATTAGATGTTGCCATGGTTTAATTGCACATAACATGTAAACATTCACAGTGCAGGGAGGAAAAAGTATGTGACCTTTGGACTTAATAACTGGTTGACCCTCCTTTGGCAGCAATAACCTCAACCAAACATTTCCTGTAGTTGCAGATCAGACCGGCACAACGATCTGGAGTCATTTTGGACCACTCCTCTTCACAAAACTGTTTCAGTGTAGCAGTATTCTTGGGATGTCTGGTGTGAATCGCTCTCTTAAGGTCATGCCACAGCATTTCAATGGGGTTGAGGTCAGGACTCTGACTGGGCCACTCCAGAAGGCGTATTCTGTGCTGTTGCAACCATTGTTTTGTTGAATTACTTGTATGCTTTGGGTCATTGTCCTGTTGCATCACCCATCCTCTGCGGAGTTTCAGTTGGCGGACAGATGGTCGTACGTTTTCCTGCAAAATGTCTTGATAAACTCTGGAATTCATTTTCCCATCAATGACAACAATCCGTCCAGGCCCTGAGGCAGCAAAGCAGCCCCAAACCATGATGCTCCCTCCGCCATGTTTTACAGTGGGGATGAGGTTTTGATGTTAGTGTGCTGGGCCTTTTTTTCTCCACACATAGTGTTGTGTGTTCTTCCCAAACAACTCAATCTTGGTTTCATCTGTCCACAGTATATTCTGCCAGTAGTGCTGTGGAACATCCAGGTGCTCTTTTGCAAACTTCAAACGTGCTGCAATCTTCTTTTTGGACAGCAATGGCTTCCTCCGTGGTGTCCTCCCATGTACTCCATTCTTGTTTAATGTTTTCCTTATTGTAGATGTGTCAACAAAAATGTTAGCATGTGCCAGAGATTTCTGTAGGTCTTTAGCTGACACTCTGGGATTCTTCTTTACCTCATGCAGCATTCTGCGCTGTGCTCTTGCAGTCATTTTTACAGGACGACCACGCCTAGGGAGAGTAGCAACAGTGCTAAACTTTCTCCATTTGTAGACAGTCTGTCTTACCGTGGACACATGAACATCAAGGCTTTTGGAGATACTTTTGTAACCCTTTCCAGCTTCATGCAAGTCAACAATTCTTGATCGTAGGTCTTCTGAGAGCTCTTTTCTGCGAGGCATGGTTCACATCAGACAGTGCTTCTTGAAACCAGTAAACCCAAAACAGGTGTGTGTTTTTTAAGGGCAGGACAGCTGTCAGCAACACATCCAATATCATCACACTGATTGGAGCCAGGAGTGAGCCAACTTTGACTCCAATTAGCTCTGGTAGAAGTCATTAAGCTAGGGCCTCACATACTTTTTCCTCCCTGCACTGTGAATGTTTACATGTTATGTGCAATTAAACCATGGCAACATCTAATGTTTGTGTAGTATTATTTTCAGCAGACTGTGTTCTTCTATTGTTGTGACTTAGATGACGTTCAGAGCACATTTTATGCCCAATTCATGCAAAACTCCACGTAATCCCAAGGGGTTCACATACTTTTTCTTGCAACTGTATATATACATACATACATTACACTTCCAAAAATATATATTGCAAATATTGAAGTATAAATATAGAGTAGAAAGGTATAATATATAACCAGTAAGATGTGTGTATATATATATATATATATATGTATATATATATAAAATTATTATTTGAATTTATATGGTGCCAACAGTTTGCTCAGCGCTTTACAATATAACGGGAAACAATACAGCAACAATACAGTTCAATACAAGAGGGTCCTGCTCCTTGGAGCTTACAATATATATATATATATATATATATATATATATATATATATATATATTCTTTCTAATATTTATATTATTTAAATTGGAAATTTATAAATGTATAAAAAAATTACCCTACATATCTTTTAGAATTACATTTAAATTAATTAAGACCTATATTTTAATTAAAATGGTATAAAATATATAAACTTAAATATACACCAGGGACAAAATACCCCACAGGTCTAAAAACTAGGGCAGGGTCCAGGCAGCACTGAGCCAACAACCAGAGCTTCGGCAGCCAGGGCCATCTTCATGGGCCTCTGGGCAAAGTAATGCACTGGGGCCCCTACTAGCCTGCCCTAATTTACGCACCTACTCTCATGAATTAAAGTATACATAGTTGATAGGATTAAACAAATTTATTATTATTTTCAATAAAATTGATTTTAAACAATAAGAAAACATGGCATAAATTAAACACCAATCAACACAAAGGACACAGTACAAGGGGGGGGGGGGGGGGGGGGGTGGACCCAGCAGGGCACAGTGCAGGGGGAGTCAAGAGGGCACAGTACAGGTTCTGGGATGCTGCCTGGGACAGCTTAGCAAAAAGCGTGACTGTTCCAGCAAATCCGGGACAGTTGGCAAGTATGATGTAGTGTAAGATTATCATGGGGCCCCCATGTACCTGGGGCCCCTGGGCAGTGCCTATGCATTAAGACAGCCTTTCCGGCAGCCCCTCAAATGTCCATTCAGGGCTCACCAGTAAATCTTCGTTAGAAATTTGTACTGTATCTAATATATAGTTTAGCTCAATTTTGTAACAGGGAGGGATAGTGTTGGGGTCGCAGTGGTTATGAGGAGGGATAGTGTTGGGGTCGCAGTGGTTATGAGGAGGGATAGTGTTGGGGTCGCAGTGGTTATGAGGAGGGATAGTGTTAGGGTCGCAGAGGTTATGGGAGGGATAGTGTTGGGTTCGCAGGGGTTATGAGGAGGGATAGTGTTGGGGTCGCAGGGGTTACGGGGAGGGATAGTGTTAGGGTTGCAGGGGTTACGGGGAGGGATAGTGTTGAGGTCACAGAGGCTACAGGGAGGGATAGTGTGGAGGATGAGGAGAGGGATAGTGTTAGGGTCGCAGAGGTTACGGGAGGGATAGTGTTGGGGTCGCAGGGGTTACGGGAAGGGATAGTGTTGGGGTCGCAGGGGTTATGAGGAGGGATAGTGTTGGGGTCGCAGGGGTTACGGGGAGAATAGTGTTAGGGTTGCAGGGGTTACGGGGAGGGATAGTGTTGAGGTCACAGAGGCTACGGGGAGGGATAGTGTGGAGGATGAGGAGAGGGATAGTGTTAGGGTCGCAGAGGTTACGGGAGGGATAGTGTTGGGGTCGCAGGGGTTACGGGGAGGGATAGTGTTGGGGTTACGCGGAGGGATAGTGTTAAGGTCGCAGGGGTTACGGGGAGGGATAGTGTTGGGGTTACGGGGAGGGATAGTGTTGAGGTTGCAGAGGCAACGGGGAGGGATAGTGTGGAGGATGAGGGGAGGGATAGTGTTGGGGTCGCAGAGGTTATGGGAGGGATAGTGTTGGGGTTACGGGGAGGGATAGTGTTGAGGTTGCAGAGGCAACGGGAGGGATAGTGTGGAGGATGAGGGGAGGGATAGTGTTGGGGTCGCAGGGGTTATGGGAGGGATAGTGTTGGGGTTACGGGGAGGGATAGTGCTGAGGTCGCAGAGGCTACAGGGAGGGATAGTGTGGAGGATGAGGGGAGGGATAGTGTTAGGGTCGCAGAGGTTATGGGAGGGATAGTGTTGGGGTCGCAGGGGTTATGGGAGGGATAGTGTTGGGGTCGCAGAGGTTATGGGGAGGGATAGTGTTGGGGTTACGGGGAGGGATAGTGTTGAGGTCGCAGAGGCTACAGGGAGGGATAGTGTGGAGGATGAGGGGAGGGATAGTGTTAGGGTCGCAGAGGTTATGGGAGGGATAGTGTTGGGGTCGCAGGGGTTACGGGAAGGATAGTGTTGGGGTCGCAGAGGTTATGGGGAGGGATAGTGTTGGGGTTACGGGGAGGGATAGTGTTGAGGTCGCAGAGGCTACAGGGAGGGATAGTGTGGAGGATGAGGGGAGGGATAGTGTTAGGGTCGCAGAGGTTATGGGAGGGATAGTGTTGGGGTCGCAGGGGTTACGGGAAGGATAGTGTTGGGGTCGCAGAGGTTATGGGGAGGGATAGTGTTGGGGTTACGGGGAGGGATAGTGTTGAGGTCGCAGAGGCTACAGGGAGGGATAGTGTGGAGGATGAGGGGAGGGATAGTGTTAGGGTCGCAGAGGTTATGGGAGGGATAGTGTTGGGGTCGCAGAGGTTACGGGAGGGATAGTGTTGGGGGTCTCAGGAGTTAGTGTCAGGCTTACAGGGTGACTTAAGCTGGCCATACATGTATAGATTTATGTTCAAGAATTTACGTTTCAAGAATATTCATTTGATTTTCTAATCATTAGTGGGGATCAAATCGATGTTCATCTTCAACAGCAGTGACGGGAAAATTCGAAGGGGCTGTAAGGAAAACTTTTCTTGATCACACTAATTTTTGGCCGGTGTATGGGGTTATCATTCAGAAATTACATTCATTTTAAATTGGAATGTTAAAAGCAAAAGACAATTTTCTAACGACATTCGTCCATTCACAGAATGTTCACAGAATTGTTGTACGACTTTTCTTATGAATATTCCTGTCCAAAAATCTACACGTGTATGGCAGCTTTGGTGATTGTTGGGATTACAAGGAAGGGTGATTTGGGGCAGGGGCGGACTGACCATTCTAAAACTCGGGCATTACCCGAGGACCCGGGGTTAGTAGGGGGCCCCATGAGATGCCCCTGGTACCTTTTTCATAGGCTTTTTTGAGTTTGGGCAAGGACACAGGGGCCCCATGATCCCCTATTGCCCGGGGGCCCCATGAGTTGTCAGTCCGCCCCTGATTTGGGGTCACAGATGTTAGTGTTGGGGTGACAAGGAAGGTTAGTGTTAGGATTACATTAGGATTAAGGGAGGGTTAGTCTTACAGGTACTGTCAGTGTTGGAGTTGCAAAGTGGTTTGGTGTGAGTGCTGCCTTCAGTCAGTGTTGGTGTTACAGGGAAGGTCGCAGAGGTTATGGGGAGGGATAGTGTTGGGGTTACAGGGAGGGATAGTGTTGAAGGTCGCAAAGGTTACGGGAAGCGATAGCGTTGAGGTCGTAGAGGTTACGAGGAGCGATAGTGTTGAGGTTGCAGAGGTTACGGAGAGGGATAGTGTTGGAGTCGCAGAGGTTCTGGAGAGGGATAGTGTTGAGGTCACAGAGGCTATGGAGAGGGATAGTGTTGAGGTCGCAGAGGCTACGGAGAGGGATAGTGTTGAGGTCGCAGAGGCTACGGAGAGGGATAGTGTTGAGGTCGCAGAGGCTGCAGAGAGGGATAGTGTTGAGGTCGCAGAGGTTATGGAGAGGGATAGTGTTGGAGTCGCAGAGACTACGGGGAGCGATAGTGTTGGGATCACAGGGGTTACAGGGAAGGATAGTGTTGGAGTTGCAGAGGCTACGGAGAGTGATAGTGTTTGAGTCGCAGCGGCTATGGGGAGTGATAGTGTTGGGATCACAGGGAAGGATAGTGTTGGAGTCGCAGAGGCTACGGAGAGTGATAGTGTAGGAGTCGCAGAGGCTACGGAGAGTGATAGTGTTGGAGTCGCAGAGGCTACGGGGAATGATAGTGTTGGAGTCGCAGAGGCTACGGAGAGTGATAGTGTAGGAGTCGCAGAGGCTACGGAGAGTGATAGTGTTGGAGTCGCAGAGGCTACGGGGAGTGATAGTGTTGGGATCACAGGGCTAACAGGGAAGGATAGTGTTGGAGCCGCAGAGGCTACCGAGAGGGATAGTGTTGGAGTCGCAGAGGCTATGGGGAGGGATAGTGTTGGAGTCACAGAGGCTACGGAGAGGGATAGTGTTGGAGTCGCAGAGGCTACGGGGAGGGATAGTGTTGGGATCACAGGGGTTACAGGGAAGGATAGTGTTGGAGTTGCAGAGGTTACGGAGAGTGATAGTGTTGGAGTCGCAGAGGCTATGGAGAGGGATAGTGTTGGGATCACAGGGAAGGATAGTGTTGGAGTCGCAGAGGCTATGGAGAGGGATAGTGTTGGAGTCGCAGAGGCTATGGAGAGGGATAGGGTTGGAGTCGCAGAGGCTACGGGAAGTGACTAGGTAGGACTTTCTGCGTTGAAAAACCATCAGCATCAAACTCCCACCCTGAAAGCTAATATTTCAATCAAAAAAAAATATTACAATGAAAAAAAAAAACCCCCAAAACTTATTGAAAAACAAATCAATGGAAACTGATGTGAGTGTGGCCAGCACAAGGATCCTGGCAGAGTATCTCAGACTCTGTGATTGAGGTCCGTGGGTTTTATACCGGATCGATGAGGTTACTTGTATCAAGAAGCAAAAGCCACAAAATATTCAATGTGGAGACAAATCCTTCCAGAAATGACCCGGTATTAATCGTCTTCGGATTGAACACTTCAGAAACATGGCAATTAGCAGAACTGCGTGATGAGAACAAGTTCGCCGCGTCCACGCTGTACATCCTGTTATGGATTAATCTGTCTGGCTCTGGCTCCACCGAGCTGGCTGTGAAGACGACTTGTGTTATTTGTTCAATCGCCTTCCCCAAAATGACACATAATCTCTGTAAATTAGAGGAGCAGACAGAAGTGTGACAACAGCGGGACAATTTACTGCCACTGAGTGCAAAGTGAGAGCGTTCAGAGGAAAAGTCAAAGCAGCACTTAAAGTCTAATGGCGTATGGCTATGAGCCTTGAAATGTCAGTATTAAAGAAAACCTGCCGTGACCGACACATCGACGACGTCTTCTGAGTAGTGGATGATGAGAACAGACTTCCAGCAGAGGTAGGGTGTCAATCAATTTCAACACGCTTGGGATGAAAAAAAAATAAAAAGCAAACTGGATGAACCATTGAGTCTTTTTGCTGTGTCGTTCTTCTGTTTCTACTTACTTTACTTCTACTTAGATACACAAAATATAACTGGATATAACATTTATAGGGAAAGTTGATTCAGGGAATATCCGATTACTTCTCGGGGGATCAGGATGGAACTTTTTTCCCTGCAGGAGCAAACTGGATCGTGCTTTGCTGGGTTTTTTTTTTTTTGCCTTCCTCTGGATCAACTGTGGATGTAGGATTATAACTTTTTTAATGAATGAACACAGATACAAGATATATACATTCAAGGGAACAATCCCCCCTCCCTGCATAATGACACAGGGCGGGGCAATCTACATTTAGTAACAAGAGACACACCAAACAGACAGTCCCATCAGGAGGGAGGGCTGCTGGAAACACCCCCCACCAAGCCAATACACATAAACACATACATCCCATAATAGTTTGCTCCCAAGCAAGACACACAATAGAACAATGGGATGCAACCACATGGCATTAAACAATCAATAACCCCCCCACCCCTATATTAGGACAGATCACCCTGTACCCCTAACAGAGGGATATGGGGAGCTGAGACAGGGGTCTCCCTACCTCACCAAAGCGAGCTGGGTTCCAGGGGCCCCCCACCCAAAGTGACTCCAGTCACAGTCACCCAATTCGGTTGGTAACTAGGCAAGCGTAAAATAGATTACCAATGGTGTAGCATACAAAGCAATTACCAGTAAGGACTGGGCATGAGATGACATTTGGCATCCAGATCAGCATAAACAGCAGCAGTGAGCGGAACTATGCCGCCAGGGAGCATTTACGGTGGCAATGCTAGTCCTAGACTGTACTGTCCAAACAAAAACGAGGATGGTAATGGAGGGGGAAGCGGAACAAAGGGGACATGCAGAATAATTATTGTGGGAGGGGCAGTACTTTGAGATGTTCTTTTGCCGGCTATCATTGGGGCTCTTTAAGAGCGTTGGTGCACTTAGCGACAGTCCCAGTTAACCTGCATGTAGTATACGGTGCGGTGTAGTCTCAGGTGAAAGGTAAACGTGGTTCAGGTGCGGTAAAGGTCCAGTATATTGCTGTATAGGGTTGGTATAGGTGCAGTCTAGATCTGAAATAAGTTCGGTATGGATTGGGTACTGAGTGGCTCAGTCCCTGCTAGCAGTATTGGCAATGGGCAAATAGCCCTCTCACCAGTCCCAGGAATGCTTTGGTGACCTCTCACTGTAGAAAGGGGACCCCTTCAGTCTCTCCCCGAAAGCTTCAGCGATCAGCAGTGGGAAGCAGAGGTTCAGTGGACTCTCCAGTCTCCCTAGGTGCTGTGCTGCCCCCTGTGTCCTCACTCCGTGTCAGGCTGGGATCTCCTCTGGTATGGTCTCCCACCAGCAGGCGAATATTCAGACAGAGCATGACATCCGAGAAGAATAAAGGGCAATGTATCCATCTCTATTAGTGGTGTATTTAGGTTTCGTGCTGCCCTAGGCAACACAAAAATTGGCTCCCCCCCCCCCCCCATGGAGAGACCCTGATACCGATCAACACCCCCCTCTGCCCCATGAAGAGAGCCTGACATTGACTGACAACACCCCCACCCGAGAGAGACTTTTACTACCTCCGCCCCCCATACATTGGCAAATGCCCCTCCACTCTGGCAAGAGAGAAGACACTCACAGCTCCGGACATCCCTGGGAACAAGAGTCAGGCTCTACATACACCATCAAGCAGCCTGCAGCCTCTCTCAGATCAATGTGCTGCGCGTGTCCCTTCTTCTTTTCCTTCTTTCAGGGGACGGTACAGCCCCCCTGAAAAAAGCTGCTGCCCCTGAAAAATGCCGCCTTAGGCAAATGCCTTGTTTGCCTTGTGCACCCCTGATCTCTATATTGCAGCAGCCCAGCATCTGTCTACACTGATAATCTGTAAAGGCTTTTAAAATGTCACCTATTGAGAATTTTGGGTACCGTAGGTATCTTTTTTGTGATTTCAGGTGTTTGCTCAATTTTAAGCCTTGACATGTTTGGTATCTAGTTACTTGATGCAACCCAAGCCTTTATAAGCCTTGACATGTTTGGTATCTAGTTACTTGATGCAACCCGAGCCTTGACATGTTTGGTATCTAGTTACTCGATGCTACCCAAGCCTTTTTAAGCCTTGACATGTTTGGTATCTAGTTACTTGATGCAACCCAAGCCTTTATAAGCCTTGACATGTTCGGTATCTAGTTACTCGATGCAACCCAAGCCTTGACATGTTTGGTATCTAGTTACTCGATGCAACCCAAGCCTTTATAAGCCTCGACATGTTTGGTATCTAGTTACTTGATGCAACCCAATCCTTTATAAGCCTTGACATGTTTGGTATCTAGTTACTCGATGCGACTCAAGCCTTTGTAAGCCTTGGCATGGTTGGTATCTACTCGATGTGACCCAAGCCTTTATAAGCCTTGAAATGTTTGGTATCTAGTTACTCGATGTGACCCAAGCCTTTATAAGCCTTGACATGTTTGGTATCTAGTTACTCGATGCGACCCAAGCCTTTAAAAAGCCTTGACATGTTTGGTATCTAGTTACTCAATGCGACCCAAGCCTTTATAAGCCTTGACATGTTTGGTATCTAGTTACTCAATGCGAACCAAGTCTTTATAAGCCTCGACATGTTTGGTATCTAGTTACTCGATGCCACCCAAGCCTTTATAGCCTCGACATGTTTGGTATCTAGTTACTCGATGCCACCCAAGCCTTTATAAGTCTCAACATGGTTGGTATCTAGTTACTCGATGCGACCCAAGCCTTTATAAGCCTTGACATGTTTGGTATCTAGTTACTCAATGCGAACCAAGTCTTTATAAGCCTCGACATGTTTGGTATCTAGTTACTTGATGCAACCCAAGCCTTTATAAGCCTTGACATGTTTGGTATCTAGTTACTCGATGCAACCCAAGCCTTAACATGTTTGGTATCTAGTTACTCGATGCAACCCAAGCCTTTATAAGCCTCGACATGTTTGATATCTAGTTACTTGATGCAACCCAATCCTTTATAAGCCTTGACATGTTTGGCATTGACATGTTTGGTATCTAGTTACTCGATGCGACTCAAGCCTTTATAAGCCTTGGCATGGTTGGTATCTACTCGATGTGACCCAAGCCTTTATAAGCCTTGAAATGTTTGGTATCTAGTTACTCGATGCGACCCAAGCCTTTAAAAAGCCTTGACATGTTTGGTGTCTAGTTACTCAATGCGACCCAAGCCTTTATAAGCCTTGACATGTTTGGTATCTAGTTACTCAATGCGAACCAAGTCTTTATAAGCCTCGACATGTTTGGTATCTAGTTACTCGATGCCACCCAAGCCTTTATAAGCCTCGACATGTTTTGTATCTAGTTACTCGATGCCACCCAAGCCTTTATAAGTCTCGACATGGTTGGTATCTAGTTACTCGATGTGACCCAAGCCTTTATAAGCCTTGACATGTTTGGTATCTAGTTACTCGATGCGACCCAAGCCTTTATATTTTACCAGACAGTTGTGTTTAATATTATGTTTCTTTCCACTAAACTTCATTTTCGTGTGTAATGAACACAGTGACATTTTTTCACCGAATTCTCTTTTCAATTTTTTTTTTGTCATCTTCTGATAGATTGCTGGAGGCGATCAGCCGTTTCCTGTCTACATACGCTCACTGCGCTCGGCTGCACATCACCGCACTGGACTGCACCGCAGCACAGACTCCATCAGGGGCACCTGTCAATGCTGACAATGGGTTGTCACACCACAACGGGAAGTGTCCTTTATGGCCGCACATCACTAAGCATTGCTTCACTGACAAGCGCTGATTTGAAAAGAACTCCTGAAATCACATAGATATGAGCTGGGAGGGGGGATGGGGGGGGCAATTATTTGTGCTGGGAAGGGGGATTGGAAGTATTTGTGCATGCAGGGGTTTATTTTGTTTTGGGTTTTTTTTTTTGGGGGGGGGGGTTATGCTGGGAGGGTTTGGTGAGAGAGAAGATATGAGCTGGGGGATGGGGCAATTATTTGTGCTGGGAAGGGAGATTGGAAGTATTTGTGCATGGAGGGGTTTGTTTTGTTTTGGGTTTTTTTTTGGGGGGGATTAGGCTGGGAGGGTTTGAGGAGAGAGAAGATATGAGCTGGGAGGGGGGATGGGGGGGGGCAGCTATTTGTGCTGGGAAGGGGGAATTGGGAGTATTTGTGCATGGAGGGGTTTGTTTAGTTTTTTTTTTTTTTGGTGGGGATTATGCGGGGAGGGTTTGGTGAGAGAGAAGATATGAGCTGGGAGGGGGTATGGTGGGGGGGAAATTATTTGTGCTGGGAAGGGGGATTGGGAGTATCTGTGATAGGACTGTTTTTTTTTCTTTTGGGGGGAGGAATTATGCTGGGAGGGTTTGGGGAGAGAGAAGATATGAGCTGGGGGGGGCAATTATTTGTGCTGGGAAGGGGGATTGGGAGTATTTGTGCGAGTAGGGGGTTTATTTTTTTTTTGTTGGGGGGGAGGGGGGGTTGGGAGTATCTGTGCAAGGACTGTTTTATTTATTTATTTATTTTTTGGGGTGGGGGGGAGGAATTATGCTGGGAGGGTTTGGGAAGAGAGAAGATATGAGCTGGGAGGGTGTGTGTGTGTGTGGGGGGGCAATTATTTCTGCAGGGAAGGGGGATTGGGAGTACTTGTGCAAGGAGGGGTTTATTTTTTTTGTTGTTTTTTTTTTTGGGGGGGGGGAGGGGGAATTATGCTGGGAGAGAGAAGATATGAGCTGGGAAGGGGTGTGTGGGGGAGAGGCAATTATTTGTGCTGGAAAGGGGGATTGGGAGTATTTGTGCAAGGAGGGATTTATTTTTTTTGTTGGGGTGGGGGTGGATTGGGAGGATTTGTGCAAGGAGGGCTTTATTTTTTTTGTTGGGGTGGGGGTGGATTGGGAGTATTTGTGCAAGGAGGGGTTTATTTTTTTTTTGTTGGGGTGGGGGGGGGGGGATTGGGAGTATTTGTGCAAGGAGGGATTTATTTTTTTTGTTGGGGTGGGGGTGGATTGGGAGGATTTGTGCAAGGAGGGCTTTATTTTTTTTGTTGGGGTGGGGGTGGATTGGGAGTATTTGAGCAAGGAGGGGTTTATTTTTTTTGTTGGGGTGGGGGGGGGATTGGGAGTATTTGTGCAAGGAGGGATTTATTTTTTTTGTTGGGGTGGGGAGGGATTGGGAGTATTTGTGCAAGGAGGGGTTTATTTTTTTTGTTGGGGTGGGATTGGGAGCAGGGGCGGACTGACAACTCATGGGGCCCCTGGGCAATAGGGGATCATGGGGCCCCTGTGTCCTTGCCAACACTCAAAGCACACCCAAAAAAGCCTATAAAAAGGTACCGGGGGCATTTCATGGGCATGCCCGAGTGCTCGAATGGTCAGTCCGCCCCTGATTGGGAGTATCTCTGCAAGGACTGTGTTTTTTTTTTTTTGGGGGGGGGGTATGCTGGGAGGGTTTGGGGAGAGAGAAGTTTTGAGCTGGGAGGGGGCATGGAGGGCAAATATTCGTGTTGGGATGGGGGGATTTAATCAGCGGGTAGATTTGTATTCCTGGGAGGAGGGGGAATTTTGTTTTTAGAGAAATTTGGCTTGCCAAGAGAATTTATGCTTAGATTTATTTATTTTAGTTTTTTTTTTTGGGGGGGGGGGTTTGCTGACACCTAATGCTCCTACATCTTGGGGGGGGGTGCAGTTTGGCATCTTCACACTAGGTGCTAGACGTCAATGTAACATTATTCCTTAGTGGGTGGAGGAGATCATCAAAGTAACAGCACAAATATCAATCTTCTCTTTAGGTCTCAAAATATAAGTCCGAATTTAAAAGCCCCCCCCCCCCCGCTCAATAATAATAATAATTAAAACAAAGAGTCGTCTGTGGCAGTCTTCATTGGGTATAAAATATTCTATATGATGATAGCGGGGCCCGGCGTCCCCCAGGAATCCTCACACACAGGTCTCCAGTGAATTGTCCTCGTTATTCCAGCCTCTCGGTGTCTCACCATCAGATGACGGAGGTGGCTGATGGAAGTGTTAGGAGTTTTTCTCTCTACAGATGCGAGGAAGGTGAACTTTCTTTGTTGCCTAGTAACTGCATACCGGCTTTATTCACTTCGGATTCTTGGCAACCCGGGAGGGCTGACGATGGGCTTCCAGGCAAACATCCTATGTAGGGTTATGCGGCCGTATCTATCGCATAGTTAGTGGGATTGAACAAATAATAATAAGAACATCAGTTATGTAAATTAATTGGGGGAAATAAGTAAATGAGAGACTTCGCTGAAGGTGGAACTTCATCCTTCAATAAATGTGATGTTGCCGCCCACCCCCCCCCCCTTTTACAATCAGATAAAAATAGTATTTTATTTTTTAAACATGTATTTGTTTCCTCGTTTTCTGCCTAGGCAAGAATGGTGTTTGTGTGCCCCGCCTCCTGCAAATTGAGTCAACCCTGCAGCGAATGTGTGCAAGCACAGGTTTCGCTGAATATTTGTGCACACGCAGTTTCCCCCTAGAAGGGGCCCCAAGTGCATTTGGGCCCCATGATAATCTAGCATTACACCATGCTTGTCATCTGTCCCGGATTTGCTGGGACAGTCAAACTTTTTACCAAGCTGACCCAGGATGGCATTGTCCTTCCTGATCGCAGAATTGTGCCCTCCGGATCCCCTCTCCCTGTACTATGACATCCAATGCCCCCTGTACTGTGCCCTTCTGCCTCCCCCCTGTACTGTGCCCTTCTGCCTCCCCCCAGTACTGTGCCCTTCTGCCTCCCCCCAGTACTGTGCCCTTCTGCCTCCCCCCAGTACTGTGCCCTTCTGCCTCCCCCCTGTACTGTGCCCTTCTGCCTCCCCCCTGTACTGTGCCCTTCTGCCTCCCCCCAGTACTGTGCCCTTCTGCCTCCCCCCCTGTACTGTGCCCTTATGCCTCCCCCCTGTACTGTGCCCTCCTGATCCCCCCTACCCATACTATGACCTCCTATGCCCTCTGCACTGTGCCCTTCTTCCTCCCTCCCCCCTGTACTGTGTCCTTCTGCCTTCCTCCCCCTTGTACTGTGCCCTTCTGCCTCCTTCCCCCATGTATTGTGTCCCTCTGCCTCCCTTCCCCCTGTACTGTACCCTTCTGCCTCCCCCTGTACTGTGTCGTTCTGCCTCCCTCCCCCCTGTACTGTGTCCTTCTGCCTCCCCCCCCCCCTGTACTGTGCCCTTCAGCCTCCCTCCCCCATGTACTGTGCCCTTCTGCCTCCCTCCCCCCTGTACTGTGTCCTTCTGCCTCCCTCCCCCCTGTACTGTGTCCTTCTGCCTCCCTCCCCCCTGTACTGTGCCCTTCTGCCTCCCTCCCCCCTGTACTGTGTCCTTCTGCCTCCCTCCCCCCTGTACTGTGTCCTTCTGCCTCCCTCCCCCCTGTACTGTGCCCTTCTGCCTCCCTCCCCCCTGTACTGTGTCCTTCTGCCTCCCTCCCCCCTGTACTGTGCCCTTCAGCCTCCCTCCCCCATGTACTGTGCCCTTCTGCCTCCCTCCCCCCTGTACTGTGTCCTTCTGCCTCCCTCCCCCCTGTACTGTGCCCTTCTGCCTCCCTCCCCCCTGTACTGTGCCCTTCTGCCTCCCTCCCCCCTGTACTGTGCCCTTCTGCCTCCCTCCCCCCTGTACTGTGTCCTTCTGCCTCCCTCCCCCCTGTACTGTGCCCTTCTGCCTCCCTTCCCCCTGTACTGTGCCCTTCTGCCTCCCTCCCCCCTGTACTATGCCCTTCTGCCTCCCTCCCCCCTGTACTGTGCCCTTCTGCCTCCCTTCCCCCTGTACTGTGTCCCTCTGCCTCCCTCCCCCCTGTACTGTGCCCTTCTGCCCCCCCCCCCCTGTACTGTGCCCTTCTGCCTCCCTCCCCCCTGTACTGTGCCCTTCTGCTTCCCTTCCCCCTGTACTGTGCCCTTCTGCCTCCCTCCCCCCTGTACTGTGTCCCTCTGCCTCCCTCCCCCCTGTACTGTACCCTTCTGCCTCCCTCCCCCCTGTACTGTGCCCTTCTGCCTCCCTCCCCTATGTACTGTGCCCTTCTGCCTCCCTCCCCCCTGTACTGTGCCCTTCTGCCTCCCTCCCCTATGTACTGTACCCTTCTGCCTCCCTCCCCCCTGTACTGTGCCCTTCTGCCTCCCTCCCCTATGTACTGTGCCCTTCTGCCTCCCTCCCCCCTGTACTGTGCCCTTCTGCCTCCCTCCCCCCTGTACTGTGTCCCTCTGCCTCCCTCCCCCCTGTACTGTACCCTTCTGCCTCCCTCCCCCCTGTACTGTACCCTTCTGCCTCCCTCCCCCCTGTACTGTGCCCTTCTGCCTCCCTCCCCCTGTACTGTGCCCTTCTGCCTCCCTTCCCTATGTACTGTGCCCTTTGTGCTGATTAGTCTTTGATTTATGGCATTTTTTCTTATTGTTTAAAATCAATATGAAAGTACTAATCAATATATGTTCAAATCTATCATCTATTTATGCATTAATTTGGAGAGTAGGTGTGTAAATTGGGGCAGGCTGGTAGGAGTGGGTAGGTGCATTATTTTGCCCAGGGGCCCATGATTCTATTAAGATGGGCCTGGAACCCCTAGTGAGGTCAGTCCATTGGGGATCATTGGGAAAAACCCCACCTTATATTGGTGGTGGTAAGTGGGAGGAATGCCACCCCTTGCAGGGATAGCTAGAATGACACCCCTACTGTCATGCTGCTGGTTCTCTCAAGTGGCATTGGACCTGGGACTATGCAACAATGACTAGATGGGAGGTCAACTATCCACAGCCGAAGGAGCTCTTAGCCACTGCTGGAAGAACCCTAAGATTCCACGCAATCATGGTTGAGAACTGTTCTAGACAGATCTGCAGTTATGGTATGTGTATAGAAGCAGCTATTGTAGCTTCCTAGACCACATTTTACAGCTCTTACAGTGAAGAAGCCTGTCCATATGCCGATATAAACTGCTTTTCTACCAGTTGCCCAAAGGTCATGGTGTTGCTTATTTCTACATAGTCTGCAGTGATATCTGATAATTTGATTAGGAACATTGGATATCTTTATTCCAGCGTCATCTATATCATTGGTCTCTAAACGCCCCAGGCTGGATGTAACTCTGTGCCTGCCTTTATCTGGCCTTTGGGACACAATTACAGCCACTGATATGAGGCTCTATTTCTCCCACTGACACCAGCAGTAGGGCATAATTCCTCCCTCTAACACCAACAATGGGGCACTATTCCTTCCACTGACACCAACAATAGAGCACCAATCCAACAATTAATACCAATGATGGGACACTATTCCTCCCATTGATACCAATGATGGGGCACTATTCCTCCCACTGACACCACTGATGGGACACTATTCCTCCCACCGACACCAATGATGGGGCACTATTCCTCCCACTGACACCAATGATGGGGCACTATTCCTCCCACCGACACCAATGATGGGGCACTATTTCTCCCACTAATATCAATGATAGGGCACTATTCCTCCCACTGATATCAATGATGGAACACTATTCCTCCCACTGACACCAATGATGGGGTACTATTCCTCCCACTGATACCAATGATGGAGCACTATTTCTCCCACTGATACCAATGATGGGGCACTATTCCTCCCACTGACACCAATGATGGGACACTATTCCTCCCACTGACACCAATGATGGGGCACTATTCCTCCCACTGACACCAATGATGGGGCACTATTCCTCCCACTGACACCAATGATGGGGCACTATTCCTCCCACTGACACCAATGATGGGGCACTATTCCTCCCACTGATACCAATGATGGGGCACTATTCCTCCCACTGATACCAATGATGGGGCACTATTCCTCCCACTGATATCAATGATGGGGCACTATTCTTCCCACTGATATCAATGATGGGGCACTATTCTTCCCACTGATATCAATGATGGGGCACTATTCTTCCCACTGATATAAATGATAGGGTACTAATCCTTCCACTGATACCAACTATGGGGTACTACTCTTCCCACTGACTCCAATGTTGGGGCACTATGACTTCTACTGACACCAGTGATGGGGCACTATTCCTCCCACTGACACCAATGATGGGGCACTGTTCCTCCCACTGACACCAATGATGGGGCACTGTTCCTCCCACTGGCACCAATGTTTGGGCACTATCCCTCCTCCTATTGACCACAGGGGCTATGTAATATTTTTACTCCCACTGCTCACCAAGCCTAAGACATTGTTTACTCCTACTGACAGTGGGGCATCAACTAATCCTAATGGCCACAGTCCGACCCCCCCCCCCCCAAAGTCTGAAGGACAGTAAACCGGCCCTTTGTTTAGGAAGTTTGGAGACCCCTGATCTACAGTATAAGAACATCAAAGAAGTGTATGAATCAGTATTGCCACCAAAGACATTGCATATACAGGTATAGTCAATGAAGGTAACCAAAACCCTGTGGTTATCGTCACCTTTGTACCTATTGTCACCCATGTTCTTTGATCCCAAAGCCCTGAAGAAAGAATGAGGGGGATATGAGATGAGTTTTCATGGATCTCCTGAAGGTGGACAAAGAAGGAGATAGTCAGACTGATTGGGGTAGGAAGTTCCATATAATGAGGAGGTTCTGAACAGATTGGGGTAGGGAGCTCTAGAGGATGGGCAAAGCTTTGGACAGATTAGGGTAGGGCATTCTCAAGAATTGGAGAAGTCCTTGAGATAAACATGGAAGAATGTGATGAGGGATCTGAAGAGCAGAAGGTCTTGGGAGGAGCAGAGAAGACGGTTACGGTGGGATTGGTGATTTGGCTCGGGGCAGAGTTGTGGATGGCTGGTTGTGTAGATGTTAGTATTTTGAATGTTATTTGTTGTGTCCGCAGAAGCCATTGGATGACTTGGTAGAGAGAGGTGGCATCCTACAAAGCATGGAACAGTCCAGTTGGCACTGTCAAAATCCACCATGGATCCCTTTGAAGAGGGTGGTAAGCATTACCGCCATTATCAAGGCCAGTGGGTCAACCTTAAAGCCAGGAAGCTAGCATGCAATGGCAGCCCACTTCTCATGGCAGGTCTACTTTAAGTCCAGGAAAAATTAGATCTGAGATGCTCCCCCCCCCCAATAAATAAGTAATGCGTGAAGAGCAGCAGATTTCATGAGCGGTTTTAATCTCGCCAATACTCAGCGCTGCTTTAAATTTCATTTTTTTGTGCCTGCAGCTCCTCCAGCAATTCTTTAATTTCCCAGTGTTAGATATTGCCTTCCACTTGATGGGAACACTGACATGACCAGACAGCTCGTCACGCTAATTCCTGAGCTGTGACACCGGCTCACAACTCATTTGATATCTCGGCTGCTGTTTTCAAAGACGATCTTTGCCATTGCGAGCCGGCTTGATTGGCCCCGACGACACAGATCTTTCTGCCTGATGTCACACCTGTCCATCCGCTCTTATCCTGACACCATTTCTAGAATATGCCGACTATTCCTGACGTGATGGTCTCAGTTCTTTACCTGGAACTCGGGCTTACCTACGCAGTGCGAAGTGGAGGCGACGCTCAACGGCAACCAAGCAAATGATCGCTGGAAAGATTAAAAAATGATAGTCCTAAAGGGCACCTGTTGTTGTTGCTTCCCTATTTACATCTGTGGGTACTTAACCCCTTCCATACCGGGCACTTTTACCCCCTTCCTGCCCAGGCCATTTTTCAGGTCTCAGCGCTCTCACACTTTGAATCACAATTACACGGTCATACAACACTTTACCCAAACTAAAATTTTATCATTTTCTTTACACAACTAGAGCTTTCTTTTGGTGGTATTTAATCACCACTGGGGTTTTTATTTTTTGCTAAATTACAAAAAAAGGCCGAAAAGTTTGAAAAAAAAACACGTTTTTCTTTGTTTCTGTTATAAACGTTTGCAAATAAATAATTGTTCTTCATAAATTTAGGCCGAGATGTATTCTGCTACATGTCTTTGGTGAAAATAACCCAAATTATTATGTATTATTTAGTTTGTAGGAAAGTTACAAACTATGGGATAGATCTGAATATTGATCAGTCCTGAAGTACTGACAGCCAATCTAATTTCTTGAGGTCCAAGAATGTCAGAACAGTACAGATACCCCCAAATGTCAGAACAGTACAGATATCCCCCAAATGTCAGGACAGTACAAATATCCCCCAAATGTCAGAACAGTACAGATATCCCCTAAATTTCAGAACGATACAGATACCCCCCAAATGTCAGGACGGTACAGATATCCCCCAAATGTCAGAACGGTACAGATATCCCCCAAATGTCAGGACGGTACAGATATCCCCCAAATGTCAGGACAGGACAGATATCCCCCAAATGTCAGGACGGTACAGATATCCCCCAAATGTCAGAATGGTACAGATATCCCCCAAATGTCAGGACAGTACAGATATCCCCCAAATGTCAGGACAGGACAGATATCCCCCAAATGTCAGAACGGTACAGATATCCCCCAAATGTCAGAACGGTACAGATATCCCCCCAAATGTCAGGACGGTACAGATATCCCCCAAATGTCAGGACGGTACAGATATCCCCCAAATGTCAGGACGGTACAGATATCCCCCAAATGTCAGAACGGTACAGATATCCCCCCAAATGTCAGGACGGTACAGATATCCCCCAAATGTCAGGACGGTACAGATATCCCCCAAATGTCAGGACAGTACAGATATCCCCCAAATGTCAGGATAGTACAGATATCCCCCAAATGTCAGCACAGTACAGATATCCCCCAAATGTCAGGACGGTACAGATATCCCCCAAATGTCAGGACGGTACAGATATCCCCCCAAATGTCAGGACGATACAGATATCCCCCAAATGTCAGGAGAGTACAGATATCCCCCAAATGTCAGGACAGGACAGATATCCCCCAAATGTAAGGACAGTACAGATATCCCCCAAATGTCAGGACGGTACAGATATCCCCCAAATGTCAGGACAGTACAGATATCCCCCAAATGTCAGGACGGTACAGATATCCCCCAAATGTCAGGACGGTACAGATATCCACCAAATGTCAGGAGAGTACAGATATCCCCCAAATGTCAGGACGGTACAGATATCCCCCAAATGTCAGGACGGTACAGATATCCCCCAAATGTCAGAACGGTACATATATCCCCCAAATGTCAGAACGGTACAGGTACCCCCCAAATGTCAGGACGGTACAGATACCCCCCAAATGTCAGGACGGTACAGATATCCCCCAAATGTCAGGACGGTACAGATATCCCCCAAATGTCAGGACGGTACAGATATCCCCCAAATGTCAGGACGGTACAGATATCCCCCAAATGACCCCTTTTTGCAGAGTAGACAGTCCGAAATACTTCATAAGAGGCATGGCGAGTTTTTTGAAGTTGTATTTTTTTGTCATAAGTTTTCGGAAAATGAAAAAATTTTAAAAATTATTTTCACTATTTTTTTTTTACATACTGTCACCAGTGCAGTACAGCGTCATCATATAACTGGCATGGCGGTGATCAGGGACACTAGTGACAGTATGAAAAAAAAAAATACATAATCTTTTTTTATTTCTTTTATTTTTTTTTATTATTTTTAATTTTTTATTACATTTTTTTCACTATGACCATAGTAGTACAATGTTACCATCAGTATTTATTTATTATTTTTTTTTACACAATTTGCTTATAGCAAAGAATTACTTTGCTATAAGCAAGCATTTACCTGAATGACATCGATTCATTCAGGGTTTTTTTTTTTTTTTGTGCTTAGCTGTGATTTGGCCACAGCTAATCACATGACACAGCTGGGCTGTGATTAGCCCAGCTTGTGCATGTGACCGCTGTGACCAATCACAGCTACACACACTAGTATACAATGGATGGCATGAATGAAGCCATCCATTGTATACAACTGTCATGTGACCTGCTGTGATTGGTCACAGAAGGTCACATGGTACCAGCAACGAGGCCGGTACTCAGATCTGTCATTGACCGTGTCCGTGGTACGCGGCCGGTGACAGACCGCACCGCTGCATGGCTCTGCAGGCGTGCAGACTGTGCATGCCCTGGAGGACGCCATATGGCGTCCACCCGGAACGCTAATAAATTTTGCATGCCGCCATTCGGCCATTGGCCGGGCGGCTAATGGCTAAAGTGGTTGTAAATCTCAGACATGAAAAATGAACAAAGCATATCCCTCTATAGTGTGTACTTGTTTCAGTATCAAACTTCATCTGCCATGTGGCTGTCCGGCTTTCTATTTTATCAAGGCTTTGATGTTACATAGTTAGTCTGGCTGAAAAAAAAAGACAAAAGTCCATCCAGTTCAACCATCAAAAAGTAATTAAAAAGTAATGATACATCCTGTGCCAAGTCTACCGGCTACTTTATTAGGTCCACCTGTTCAATTGCTCGGTAGCACAAATTACTAATCAGCCAATCACACGGCAGCAACTCAATGCATTTAGACATCTAGACCTGGTGAAGACGACTCGCTGAAGTTCAAACCGATCATCAGAATGGGGAAAAAAGGGGATTTAAATTACTTTGAATGTGACATGATGGTGCCAGATGGGCTGGTCTTAGTATTTCAAAAATTGCTGATCTACAGTGTCTTGAAAAAGTCTTCCTCCCCCTTGAAATTTTCCACATTTTATCATGTTACAACCAAAAACGTAAATGTATTTTATTGGGATTTTATGTGATAGACCAACACAAAGTGACACATAATTGTGAAGTGGAAGGAAAATGATAAATGGTTTTCTAAATTTTTTACAAATAAAAAGTGTGGCGTGCATTTATATTCAGCCCCCTTTACTCTGATACCCCTAACTAAAATCTAGTGGAACCAATTGCCTTCAGAAGTCACCTAATTAATGGAGTCCACCTATGCGTCATGTAATCTCAGTATAAATCCAGCTGTTCTGTGAAGCCCTCAGAGGTTTGTTAGAGAACATTATTGAACAAACAGCAGCATGAAGGACAAGGAACACACCAGACAGGTCAGGGATAAAGTTGTGGAGAAATTTAAAGCGGCGTTAGATTTTAAAAAAATCTCCCAAGCTTTGAACATCTCACGGAGCACGGTTCAATCCATCAACCAAAAATGGAGAGTATAGCACAACTGCAAACCTACCAAGACATGGCCATCCATCTAAACTGACTGGCCAGGCAAGGAGAGCATTCATCAGAGAAGCAGCCAAGAGGCCCATGGGAACTCTGGAGGAGCTGCAGAGATCCACAGCTCAGGTGGGAGAATCTGTCCACAGGACAACTATTAGTTGTGCACTCCACAAATCTGGCCTTTATGGAAGAGTGGCAAGAAGAAAGCCATTGTTGGAGGAAAGCCATAAGAAGTCCCATTTGCAGTTTGTGAGAAGCCATGTGGGGGACACAGCAAACATGTGGAAGAATGGGCTCTGCTCAGAGGAGACCAAAATTCGACTTTTTGGCCTAAAAGTAAAACACTGTGTGTGGTGCAAAACTAACACTGCAGATCACCCTGAACACACCATCCCCACCTTGAAACATGTATTTATTTCAGGTACTTATATAGCACCGTCACCATCAGTCCCCGCCTTCAAGGGGCATACAATCTAAGGTCCCTAACTCACATTCATACATACACATACTAGGGCCAGTTTAGCCAGGAACCAATTCACCTACCAGCATATCTGTAGGAGTGTAGAAGGAAACTGGAGTACCCGGAGGAAACCCACGCAGGCACAGGGAGAACATGCAAACTCCAGGCAGGTGGTTCCATGGTTTGGATTCAAACCAACGACCCAAGTACTTCCAGGCGGAAGTGCAAAACATTTAGCCACTGTGCTGCCCGTGGTGGCAGCATCATGTGGTGAGGATGCTTTTCTTCAGCAGGGACAGGGAAGCTGGTCAGAGTTGATGGGAAGATGGATGGAGACAAATACAGGGCAATCTTAGATGAAAACCTGAGAGTCTGCAGAAGACTTGAGACCGGGGCGGAGGTTCCCCTTCCAGTAGGACAACGACCCAAAACATCCAGCCAGAGCTACAATGGAAGGGTTCAGATCAAAACATATTCATGTGTTAGAATGGCCCAGTCACAGTCCAGACCCAAATCCAATGGAGAATCTGTGGCCAGACCTGAAAATTGCTGTTCCCAGATGCACTCCATCCAATCTGACAGAGCTTGAGTGATTCTGCAAAGAAGAATGGGCAGAAATGTCCCTCTCTAGATGTGCAAAGCTGGGAGAGACGTCCCCAAAAAGACTTGCAGGTGGAATTGCAGCCAAAGGAGGTCCTCCACAGTGACTCCGGGGGGCTGAATACAAATGAACTTCACACTTTTCAGATATTTATTTGTAAAATAAATTTGAAAACCATTTCTAATTTTCCTTCCACTTCACAATTATGTGCCACTTTGTGTTGATCTATCACATCAAATTCCAGTAAAATACATTTACATTTTTGGTTGTAACATGACAAAATGTATAAAATTTCAAGTGGTATGAATACTTTTTCAAGGTACTCTACTGGGATTATCATGCACGACCATCTCTAGGGTTTACAGAGAATGGTCCAAAAATGAGAAAATATCCAGTGAGTGGCAGTTGTGTGGAGGAAAATACCTTGTTGATGTCAGAGGAGAATGGGCAGACTGGTTCCAAATGATAGAAAGGTTAGGCAACACTAACTCATGTCTATCTGGACCAAAATTTCTGAGGAATGTTTCCAACACCTTTGCCATGAAGAATTAAAACAGTTCTGAAGGCAAAAGGGGGTCTAACCCAGTATTAGCAAGGTGGACCTAATAAAGTGGGCGCTGAGTGTATTTCTCTGCAATATCATCCACTACCCTTGGACCTTGAACTCCTAATTCTAAACACAGTATCATTAACCTCTTGCCGACCGCGCATAGCCGAATGACGGCTTCACCGCGGCCGGCCAGTTCTGAGTGGACGTCATATGACGTCCTCCCAGAACGCGCTCTCCTGCGCGCCCCAGGGGGCGCGCACCCGGCGATCTCCATGATCGCTGTGTCCTACGGACACAGCTGATCACGTGATGTGGTGAAAGGCCGATCCCACCGGCCTTTTACCACGTGATCAGCGGTGTCCAATGACACGCTGATCACAGGGAAATGCAAGTGCCGGTTCTCGGCTGCACTTTCCTCACGCTGTCAGATCGTGAGGAAAGTACTGCCAAGAACCGGCAGTTGTCAGAGCGGGGATCGGCACCGATCATCAGGGCACTGATGATCAGTGCCCTGATGATCGGTGCCCAGCAGTGACACCCGCAAGTTCCGCCCAGCAGTGCGCCCACTAGCCCCGCCCACCCGTTCCCAGCAGTGCCCCCACCTGTGCCCAGCAGTGCCCCCACCTGTGCCCAGCAGTGCACCCACCTGTGCCACTCTGCAGTGCCACCTACCTGTGCCCAGAAGTGCCACCTACATGTGCCCAGCAGTGCCACCCACCTGTGCCCACCCACCTGTGCCCACCAGTGCCACCCACCTGTGCCCACCAGTGCCACCCACCTGTGCCCACCCACCAGTGCTGCCCACCAGTGCCACCCACCAGTGCAGCCCAGCAGTGCTGCCAGTCAGTGCCACCAGTCAGTGCCCAGGGGTTGTGCCAGTCAGTGCCGCCAGTCAGTGCCCAGAAGTGATGCCAGTCAGTGCCGTCTATCAGTACCCATCATCAGTGTCACCTATCAGTGCCGCCTATCACTGCTGCATATCAGTGCCGCCTATCCGTGACCCCTAATTAGTGCTGTCTATCAGTGCCGCCTATCCGTGCCACCTCATTAGTACTGCCTATCAGTGCCCTTTAGTGCTGCCTATCAGTGCCCATCAGTGCCGCCTATCAGTGCCCATCAGTGCCGCCTCATCAACGCAAATCAGTGAAGGAGAAAAAATACCTGTTTGAAAAATTTTATAAAAGAAACAAATAAACTTTTTTTTTTTTTCAAATTTTTTGCACTTTTTTTAATTTATAGCGCAAAAAGTAAAGCGCCCAGTGGCGATTAAATACCACCAAAAGAAAGCTCTATTTGTGAGAAAAAAATGATCAAAATTTCATATGGGTACAATGTTGCATGACCGCGCAATTGTCAATCAAAGTGCGGCAGCGCTGAAAGCTGAAAATTGGCCTGGTAAATAAGGGGGTATAAGTGCCCGGTAGGCAAGGGGTTAATAAACTAATTAAACAACACTGGCCTCAGCAGAGAACCTTGAGGTACACCATTAACAACTTTAGTCCGTTTAGAAAATCAACCATTCACAATGTTAGTCCATTTTCACAAATGAGAAATTTATCACTACCCTTTAGATCCATTCACACAGCCAGATTCCTATCCCTGTAGGTAGTCTCCTCAACCCCGATTGACCTTATGTACTAGATTAAATATTGAAGGCTTTAGTACAATCCAGATAAACTACAGTACATCCACTGGACTTCCACCATCCAATTTCTTACTCCCTTGAAGAATGTTATCAGGTTGTCCTGACAAGAGCGGTCTTTCATAAATCCATGGTGGTATTTACTAATGATACCTTTATCACAGACAAATTTATGAAGAGAGTCCCTTACCATTCCCTCATGTACCTTACATACTATTGATGCTAGGCTGATTGGACTGTGGTTTCCTGGTATTCATCTTTTTTTGAATATCGGTATCATATTTGCATTATGCCAACAGGCCGGCTCACCAGGTGAGTTGTGTTCAAAGTAATAGCAGTGTGGTGATAAAAGTGAATAAAGCTGAAAATCCTTCTAATAGCTTTTATTTCCATCCACACAAATGCATTGGGAACACGACACATTCTATTCCAAATCACAACATGAAGAAAAATACATCAAATTTGTGTTGTTCCTCTAAAAAAATGGAAGAAAAGTGAATATTAGACGGTTCAAAAAAAATGGCCGTGTTTGTATTCTTCTTTACAAACTCAAACATTCACTATATAACCTGAGAAATGTTTGAAGATTTTGCTTTCCTTTGAATGACTTCATGAATATTTGGTTGTAGTCGCACTGTTTCTGAGAACTGCTGTACATCTGTGTTGCATGGAGTCACCCAACTTCTGGCCCCTGTGATCAGGTATTCCAGCCCAGGATGATTGGACCACATTCCACAGTTCTTCTCTATTTCTTGATTTTGCCTCAGAAACGGCATTTTTGATGTCACCCCACAAGTTTTCTATTGGATGAAGATCCGGGGATTGGGCTGGCCACTCCATAACGTCCATCTTGTTGGTCTGGAACCAAGATGTTGAACGTTTACTAGTATGTTTGGGGTGGTTGTCTTGTTGGAACACCCATTTCAAGGGCATTTCCTTTTCAGCATAAGGCAGCATGACCTCTTCAAGTATTCTGATGGATTCAAACTGATCCATGATCCCTGGTATGCGATAAATAGGCCCAACACCGTAGTATGAGAAACATCCCCATATCATGATGCTTGCACCACCATGCTTCACGGTCTTCACAGTGTACTGTGGCTTGAATTCAGTGTTTGGGGGTCGTCTGACAAACTGTCTCCGCCCACTAGACCCAAAAAGAACAATCTTAGTTTCATCAGTCCACAAAATGTTGCACCATTTCTCTTTAGGCCGGTCAATGTGCTCTTTGGCAGATTGTAACCTCTTCAGCACACGTCTGTTTCCAACAGTGGGACTTTGCGGGGACTTCTTGCAGATAGCTTGGCTTCACATCGGCGTCTTCTAATTGTAACAGTCCTCACAGGGAACGTCACACCTTCTTTCATCTTCCTGGAGCTGATTGTTGGCTGAGTCCGCCCCATTTTGGCTATTCTTCAATCCATTCCAATGGTAGTTTTTCGCTTTCTTCCGCGTCTTTCAGGTTTTGGTTGCCATTATAAAGCATTTGCCATAATTTTAGCTGAGCAGCCGATCATTTTCTGCACTTCTTTATTGTTTTCCCCTCTCCAATCAACTTTTTAATCAAGGTGCGCTGTTCTTCTGAACAATGTCTGGAACCACCCATTTTCCTCAGAATTTCAGAGAGAAATGCACTGTAACCAGCATGTCCAACATTTGCTGCCTTCCTTCCTTAAATAAGGGCAATAATTGCCACCTGTTTTTCAAAGAATGAATGACCTCACTAATAGAACTCCACACTGCTATTATTTTGAACACGCCCCTTTCAATGAGTGATTCAATGACACAGAATCAGCAGCATGCATGTCATGACTGTCGGGTCTGTTGGATTTCTATGACTCTACTACACCTGCTAGGAAATTATCTGCCATGTAGAAATATCATTTCCACCAAAAACAGTGATTGATCCGGTTAGTGATGTCTGACTGCTATTATTTTCAACACAACTGTATATCACGGGGGGGGGGACGACGACAACAAACAGACTGTTGTGTTAATGCTACTGTAGCGCTCACCCGCTAAAGGGCCTGCTGGCACACAGGAATACTCGCTCTTCTGGCTTAATGAACAGTAGATGGGTATTTTTAAGCTTCTTAGTACAGTCCCTCTTGTAGCAACTGGGGGATTGAGCAGCACGGGGACACCATAAGAACTATTGCAATTTACACAAGCACTGGCACTGATAGCAGCAGCACACACTCACTAGGATGCTACACTCAGTTCTGTACTCACAATGTCCCTGGAAATTTGGATGCCTCCTTCCAATATCGGCCAGACATTTCTCAGTGAACTCTACAGAACATTCCTTAATCAATTCCAGCAAGTTTCAGCAGAACAGACCCCCCAGCTCTAGCATAGCTGGAACCTTGATGAGCACATGCAGAACTATAGCTAGGCTGTCTACTAGGGCAACAGAACTTTAGATTGGGAACCTATCCTCCTGGACAAGAACAGGGCTGCCTCAGGCCCATACTATTTATGCACCCCTCAGCCACCTACTGGGCATCCTTTAACAGGGAATGGCTTAAAAAAAAACAGCAAAATATTCAGACAGTGGAATTTCCTTTCTATACCCAATACAGTCTAGAATCCTTCCCCATGTAGAACTATAGCTAGGCTGTCCAAAAGGGCAACAGCCCTTTAGGCTGGGAACTTATTCTCCTGGACAAGAACAGGGCTGCCTGAGGCCCAGACTTTTTATGCACCCCTCAGCCACCTACTGGGCATCCTTCCCCAGGGATTGGCTTAAAACCCCCCAAAAATATCCAGACGGTGGAATTTCCTTTCCATACCCAATACAGTCTAGAATCCTCCAGAAGGCAGGGGGAAATCTGCAGTCAAGGAAGCCCAGAACAGCCCAAAGCAATCGCTTGTTTCACTGGTTACAGGGGAGCCAAAAACACAAAATTTACCTAGCCTTTCTAGCAACCGATCTAGGAGGGTGCTACACTATTGACAGACTGCATCATATATGACATTTTTTATTTTGCCCAGAGTTCAGCTGTAGTATTTTATTTTGCCCAGAGTAACCATTACATGCTAACACTAGTTTTGGCCCTTGGGCTTCCATGACGTCTGGTGACAAAAGGGTTAAACCTGTTTTATCGAAAGAAGTCATGGAAAAACCTGAAAGAGAGAACATAGTCCTTGTTCCTGTAGATGTTACAGTAGTTTTCATATTTCAAGACACACTGGAGAAATGACAGTTGCAGAGTTTAGATGTATCCGTCCTTCAGATCTTGTCAGTTGACCGTCATCAATATACCCGTCACCCTGCAAACCAGACTGAGATCTGCAAAGTCCAATCACAAGATACCACAAAAGTAAGACATTCTATGCAGAATCTGTCCTCCCATACAGATACAAAGATTCCGAGTTTGACATTTATATACCCAAAACAATTCAGAAGTTGTTAAAGGATATCATAACAGTTCTGAGACTTGTTGGGGTTTTCGAGCAAAGGAGCAATGAAGAGAGTTTTCTATCCAACACATACAAGATCATTACAAAGAGTTTAGCCTTACACAGACTTTGCACAGGTAATACAAGTCACTGGTCCTGTAGCCTTCTGGGATGTGTGATGTGAAGGAACGGGGGGTAGGCCAAGGTGGCCTAGGCAAGAAAAAAGGAAATGTGAGGAAGTACAGTACCATGAAGAGCCTGGGAAGGAGAAAGTGTAAGCAGGTACATATAATTATCAGGTGAAGGTCCACTTGATAAATGTATTTCTGTATTTTAGTACTTCAGATCTTCAGCAGTCGCTTCCTGTCTACATGCATGCACTCCAGCAGTCGAACATCATTGCTCAGGGCAGACTTGATTGATGGCAACGGTGGTTCATACCTGCACAGTGAGCGTTGGGACACCCAACACTTAACCGGTAGACTCCTATACATGTCAATAGCTCCTTGTCCGCATTACAACTCTCCGTCTCTTGTAGACTGTCATCCATCACTGAAAATATTACAGGAGTTTCTTTCAGTTACACCATTTTGGTTTCTATGGACCTTAATGGGAAAAATACCCGCTAACAAGCATTTTTTTGTGGGTGATTTGGGTGATTTCTTGGTTCTCTCACTCCTAATACTTGGCTTTCCATTGCCTAATTTAAAGACTCTCAAGCAAGAAATCAGCAGAAAACCATGCAGAAACATGAAAAAACGGTCCAAAAATGCTGGTGAAGCATGTGATAGGGGCAATAACAGAATTCCGTCACCCCATAGAAAAGAAAGTGCCTGAACAAGAATCTTTGTGGCAGGATTAACAGGTATTTATTTATTTCCGGTACTTATATAGAGCCGTCAATTTACACAGCGCTTTACATATATATTGTACATTCACATCAGTCCCCGCCCCCGAGGAGCACACAATCTAAGGTCCCTAACTCACATCCATACATACACACAGGTATTATTATTTTTATGAAAACCTGTAGATTTAAATAGTCAGAATTCATGGGGAAGGGAAAAATCGTACTGGGGGCGCCACATTTCATGTTACTGGAAACAAATTTATTAGAAAGGCTTCAGGACTATATAGGTACCCCATGGATCACAACAACAATCAGTGGTGTCCCGAGGCAGGTGCGGGGGGTGCGCGCCGCACCAGGTGACACCTACCGTACGGGGTGACACCGGACCCGTTCCATGAAAAGGTAAGTTGTAAAGCAAGCTGACGATCCCCACAGGATGGATCCGATCTTACATGTGGGGATCGTAGGCTTTCTTTACAACTTACCTTTTCATGGAGCGGGTCCGGTGTCACGCCATAAAGGTTGCATGCCGACGATCCTCGCAGGATGGATCGGATCTGTGGATTGGGGAGCATAATGGATCGGACTCTGATCCATTATACTCAATCTGCAGATCCGAACCATCCTGCGGAGATCGTCGGCATGCAACCTATACAGGGGTGCAGGGGCGGACTGACCATTTGTGAACTCGGGCACATTCATTCTCTCCACTTAGGTCTCAGGTTACACTGAGCTCTTCTCTCTGTGCAGTGTGCGACATCTGATCCCTACTCTATGCCTTCTGGAGCTGAAAAAATGATGTGTGAATTCTGGACTTTATAAACAGGTATAACTTATGTAGGAGGATTTGTTCCATCTCTGTGCATCACATGAGGGTAAGGGTTTACAACCACTTAAAGCCATAGAATAGCTACTTTGTACTATTTAAATCATTGGTAATAGACTGCTAGTTGAAGCAACAAATGGTACTCTATGGTGTAGGCTACACAGGATTATGGAGTTGCAATTAATCAGAATTACGGTAATATTCTATCATTGTATGAAATTAAAGTAGATGGGAAAAGCTCCACAAATCCAGCTGTCGGATCTTACCGCCCATTGCTTGTTTTAAGTCATTGTGTGAATTCACATGACTGCAAACCTCCAACTCAACCTTTTCCCTGCCACTGGTGGGCATGGACTAGATCTGCCGGCCAACCAGGGGCGGACTGACCATTTGGAAACTCGGGCACTGCCCGAGGGCCCGGGGTCAGTAGGGGGCCCCATGAGATGCCCCTGGTACCTTTTTCATAGGCTTTTTTGAGTTTGGGCAAGGACACAGGGGCCCCATGATCCCCTATTGCCTGGGGGCCCCATGGGTTGCCAGTCCACCCCTGCGGCCAACAATGCCTTATAGCACTATGGACACTGGCTGACACTGACACTGGCATGATGACGTCACTAGTAAGAGATATGGATTCCTCTGCATTGTTGACTCTTCACAGGAAAAAAAGGGTACATAGCGGCATTGGCAAACCACCAATTCAAACCATAAAAATGCTGCGCTACATTCAAACTAATTAAAGTAAATGTGGAATTCAATATCTCAAGAGAAATATTAACAATAATAATAAATATAATTGTAAATGTGCTTAGTGATAACACAAAAAAAAAATGATGGCAAAAGCACAAAACTTAAATCAATACGCATGTGCAAAAAAATGCACATACATATATTACATCACACGTGCAAAAATGTGAAGTGAAATATATCTAAATAATACACGCAAACTCAAAGTCCAATGAATATTAAAGGTGAAAAAAAGTTCCAATAATGGAATATTAAAGGTGAAAAAAATATATTTTTTGGTTAACTGTGTTTCCAATATACTGTAAAGTGACCACAGGTGAAACAAAACGTGCAGGTATCTGGGTGTAGATAGAGCTTGTGAATCCAACCACCTTCTGGATTAGCCTCTCACCTCATCACTTCGACCCTTGCGGGTCAAAGAGCAGTAATGGATCCCTCTCACAGATCCTCCAGGCACCAAAGCACTCCAAAACCACTTCTCAGGATATAATATTCCCACTCAGCTCTTCTCCAGGTATAGATGAAATATCACTTTCCCAGAACAAAACAGAGGGATCCTCCCATAGTGTAGTATGTTTATTATAGGAACATCAAATCTTTAGTGAAAATACACTTACGTAGCAGCCAGTCCACATTAGACCCTCATGCTCTCAAATGAGGATATATGTATGTAAGTTGGGTGTACAGCTGAATCCACAGGTGTACCAAGATGGCCGCCACGCCGGAAATACGTCACCGCGCTACGCTTTTGGCGTAGCGCGGTGACGTATTTCCGGCGTGGCGGCCATCTTGGTACACCTGTGGATTCAGCTGTACACCCAACTTACATACATATATCCTCATTTGAGAGCATGAGGGTCTAATGTGGACTGGCTGCTACGTAAGTGTATTTTCACTAAAGATTTGATGTTCCTATAATAAACATACTACACTATGGGAGGATCCCTCTGTTTTGTTCTGGGAAAGTGATATTTCATCTATACCTGGAGAAGAGCTGAGTGGGAATATTATATCCTGAGAAGTGGTTTTGGAGTGCTTTGGTGCCTGGAGGATCTGTGAGAGGGATCCATTACTGCTCTTTGACCCGCAAGGGTCGAAGTGATGAGGTGAGAGGCTAATCCAGAAGGTGGTTGGATTCACAAGCTCTATCTACACCCAGATACCTGCACGTTTTGTTTCACCTGTGGTCACTTTACAGTATATTGGAAACACAGTTAACCAAAAAATATATTTTTTTCACCTTTAATATTCCATTATTGGAACTTTTTTTCACCTTTAATATTCATTGGACTTTGAGTTTGCGTGTATTATTTAGATATATTTCACTTCACATTTTTGCACGTGTGATGTAATATATGTATGTGCATTTTTTTGCACATGCGTATTGATTTAAGTTTTGTGCTTTTGCCATCATTTTTTTTTTGTGTTATCACTAAGCACATTTACAATTATATTTATTATTATTGTTAATATTTCTCTTGAGATATTGAATTCCACATTTACTTTAATTAGTTTGAATGTAGCGCAGCATTTTTATGGTTTATATTCACTTGATCATTGGTATATGATTTAATGCTAGCAGCTGTTTGGGGTTCTTTTATTATATATTTTTTATTATTTTAACACACATTTGGAGCGCAGGAGGGTCACACCATTATTGAAACCACCAATTCAACCGCCTTTCTCTGCAGCTGGTGGGCATGGACTAGATCTGCCAGGCAACAATGCCTTATAGCACTATGGACACTGGCTGACACTGACACTGGCATGATGACGTCACTAGTAGGAGATATGGATTCCTCTGCATTGTTTACTCTTCACAGGAAAAAAAGGGTACATAGCGGCATTGGCAAACCACCAATTCAACCGCCTTTCTCTGCAGCTGGTGGGCATGGACTAGATCTGCCAGGCAACAATGCCTTATAGCACTATGGACACTGGCTGACACTGACACTGGCATGATGACGTCACTAGTAGGAGATATGGATTCCTCTACATTGTTGGCCCTTCACAGGAAAAAAAGGGTACATAGCGGCATTGGCAAACCACCAATTCAACCGCCTTTCTCTGCAGCTGGTGGGCATGGACTAGATATGCCAGGCAACAATGCCTTATAGCACTATGGACACTGGCGGACACTGACACTGGCATGATGACGTCACTGCTAGGAGATATGGATTAGAGGGCCAACAACATTGCTGACAAACTCAGCGGCATTGTTGGCCCTTCATAGGAAAAAGAGGTACATGGCGGCATTGGCAAACCACAATTCAACCACCTTTCTCTGCAGCTGGTGGGCATGGATTAGATCTGCCTGCCAACAATGCCTTATAGCACTATGGACACTGGCTGACATGGACACTGGCATGATGACGTCACTGCTAGGAGATATGGATTAGAGGGCCATTAGCAAACCACCAATTCAACCGCCTTTCTCTGCAGCTGGTGGGCATGGACTAGATCTGCCAGCCAACAATACCTTTATTGCACTATGGACACTGGCGGACACTGACACTGGCATGATGACGTCACTGCTAGGAGATATGGATTAGAAGGCCAACAACACTGCTGAAAAATTCAGTGGCATTGTTGGCCCTTCACTGGAAAAAAAGGTACATGGCGGCATTGGCAAACCACGAATTCAACCACCTTTCTCTGCAGCTGGTGGGCATGGACTAGATCTGCCAGGCAACAATGCCTTATAGCACTATGGACACTGGCTGACACGGACACTGGCACGATGACGTCACTGCTAGGAGATATGGATTAGAGGGCCATTAGCAAACCACCAATTCAACTGCATTTCTCTGCAGCTGGTGGGCATGGACTAGATCTGCCAGCCAACAATGCCTTATAGCACTATGGACACTGGCGGACACTGACACTGGCATGATGACGTCACTGCTAGGAGATATGGATTAGAGGGCCAAAAACATTGCTGAAAAATTCAGCGGCATTGTTGGTCCTTCACAGGAAAAAAAGGTACATGGCGGCATTGGCAAACCACGATTCCAACCACCTTTCTCTGCAGCTGGTGGGCATGGACTAGATCTGCCAGGCAACAATGCCTTATAGCACTATGGACACTGGCTGACACTGACACTGGCATGATGACGTCACTAGTAGGAGATATGGATTCCTCTACATTGTTGGCCCTTCACAGGAAAAAAAGGGTACATAGCGGCATTGGCAAACCACCAATTCAACCGCCTTTCTCTGCAGCTGGTGGGCATGGACTAGATATGCCAGGCAACAATGCCTTATAGCACTATGGACACTGGCGGACACTGACACTGGCATGATGACGTCACTGCTAGGAGATATGGATTAGAGGGCCAACAACATTGCTGACAAACTCAGCGGCATTGTTGGCCCTTCATAGGAAAAAGAGGTACATGGCGGCATTGGCAAACCACAATTCAACCACCTTTCTCTGCAGCTGGTGGGCATGGATTAGATCTGCCTGCCAACAATGCCTTATAGCACTATGGACACTGGCTGACATGGACACTGGCATGATGACGTCACTGCTAGGAGATATGGATTAGAGGGCCATTAGCAAACCACCAATTCAACCGCCTTTCTCTGCAGCTGGTGGGCATGGACTAGATCTGCCAGCCAACAATACCTTTATTGCACTATGGACACTGGCGGACACTGACACTGGCATGATGACGTCACTGCTAGGAGATATGGATTAGAAGGCCAACAACACTGCTGAAAAATTCAGTGGCATTGTTGGCCCTTCACTGGAAAAAAAGGTACATGGCGGCATTGGCAAACCACGAATTCAACCACCTTTCTCTGCAGCTGGTGGGCATGGACTAGATCTGCCAGGCAACAATGCCTTATAGCACTATGGACACTGGCTGACACGGACACTGGCACGATGACGTCACTGCTAGGAGATATGGATTAGAGGGCCATTAGCAAACCACCAATTCAACTGCATTTCTCTGCAGCTGGTGGGCATGGACTAGATCTGCCAGCCAACAATGCCTTATAGCACTATGGACACTGGCTGACACGGACACTGGCATGATGACGTCACTGCTAGGAGATATGGATTAGAGGGCCAACAACATTGCTGAAAAATTCAGCGGCATTGTTGGTCCTTCACAGGAAAAAAAGGTACATGGCGGCATTGGCAAACCACGATTCCAACCACCTTTCTCTGCAGCTGGTGGGCATGGACTAGATCTGCCAGCCAACAATGCCTTATAGCACTATGGACACTGGCTGACACGGACACTGGCATGATGACGTCACTGCTAGGAGATATGGATTAGAGGGCCATCAACATTGCTGAAAAATTCAGTGGCATTGTTGGCCCTTCACAGGAAAAAAAGGTACATGGCGGCATTGGCAAACCACGAATTCAAACGTCTTTCTCTGCAGCTGGTGGGCATGGACTGAATCTGCCAGCCAACAATGCCTTATAGCACTATGGACACTGGCTGACACGGAACACTGGCATGATGACGTCACTGCTAGGAGATACGGATTAGAGGGCACACAACGCGTCTGCAAATTCAGCGGCATTGTTGTCCCTTTACAGGAAATAAAGGGTACATAGTGGCATTGGAAATCCACCAATTCAACCGCCTTGCTCTGCAGCTGGTGGGCATGGACTAGATCTGCCGGCCAACAATGCCTTATAGAACTCCTGGCAGGAGAAAAGCGGCTTCATAAATGCACCAAAGAACTTGGATTGGCTATACTGGAATTATTCCAGCGGTCGGCATTACTTTTTCAAAAGCAATCCTAGTGGCTAATTAGCGCCATCCATGGTGCAGTCAGATGCTGTTAAGGGCAGAGGAGAGATCTGGGGTCCAACAGACCCCAGATTTCTCACTAAAGAGGACCTGTCACTGCCACAGGGGATATTTACTGTACATTCCCTGTGATAATAAAAAACAAAAGGAATAATAAAAATAAAAGGAAAGTGTAAAAATACTAAATAAATAAATATATATATTATAGTTAGTATGTTTATATATATATATACACAATATATATACTGTAATAGTATAACATTTATAATTATTTACAATATGCCAAAACATTTCTTTTATATTAGCCCACAACATTTTTTTCTGCTGCCCCCCCTTTCACCCCCATATGCACCCCACAACCAGAAATGGCACAAGGTGGGGGGGGGGGGGGGTGGTCTGCATGGGGCGCCCTGTCCGGACTCCCAGCACCCCCTGCACAGGCCCGGCTCCCACACACACAGATGGCACGATGATAAAAATAGATCTTATTGTGATGAGCTATTTCTGGCGCAATCTGTGTGTTTGTCCTACAGCGCGTTCCCTGTGCCGGATACTACAAGACGAGGGGGGTACGAGGAGATGAGGGGGGTCAGGCAGGTCCTCGGCAGGCCAGAACAGACTTGTATCGTCCTCCTGGGAGGACCGCAGATCAGCAGCGAGACTTATTTTTGGAAAGCGACGTTCTATCACTTGACGTGAGCCTGAGGGAGAAACCTGCGAAATGTAACATTGGAAACAATACGTCGCACGCCCGCTGAACTCCACGATAAATACAGCGTGCCTCCTGATCCCCCTCCAGTTCTATAGATCCCACTCTCCTCCCCTTACATCCTATAAAGCGGCACAACAGACTGCTCACCGGGAGGGTCCGCCGCCATTCCGATCACATGATCAGTCTCTGGGGGGGGGGGGGGGGCAAGAAGTAAAGTTGCAGTGTCTGCATCCCTCTACAAGAGCCATGTCCTTGAAAGTGTCTCAGGAAAGCTGAACGCCTGTTTGCAGGGGATGCCTGCGATTGGACTTCAGGCTCTGTGCAGACTTTTGCTTTTTGGGCAAGTTCTGTAGGTGGGGGATGGGAATTATGTGTACAGAAAAACAAAATAACAAAGTATGTTTGTAAAGTAGCGGAATTGTTTTTCCCCCCCATTTTGGAAAATCAAGATGGCTGGAAGCTGAAAGGGAAAAGTCATGCGAATAACCATAAAGGTGAACTCCAGGATAAGTAAATAATTTCATTTTTTATTAGATTAATCTAATTCATGTAATAAAATCGAATTCCTCGTGTGTTGTCTTCCTGAATCTCGGGGATCTTTGTGTATTTCTTCCAGATCTGGGCAATCATCCAGGGTGAGACTTCCTGGAATAAAGACCGCTGTCTGCTGCTCTCTCTCCTTGTGCAGGGGGACTGGTCTTGTCTCCACCCCCTACTGTAGTTTTCTTTGGTGGGTGGAGCATGCTGAGCCCCTCCCACAGCTCTGCTCTCTCTCCTTGTGCAGGTGGACTAGTCTTGTCTCCACCCCCTCCTGTAGTTTTCTTTGGTGGGTGGTGCATGCTGGGCCCCTCCCACAGCTCTGCTCTCTCTCCTTGTGCAGGGTGACAGGTCTTGTCTCCGCCCCCTCCTGTAGTTTTCTTTGGTGGGTGGTGCATGCTGGGCCCCTCCCACAGTTCTGCTCTCTCTCCTTGTGCAGGGTGACTGGTCTTGTCTCCGCCCCCTCCTGTAGTTTTCTTTGGTGGGTGGTGCATGTTGGGCCCCTCCCACAGCTCTGCTCTCTCTCCTTGTGCAGGTGGACTAGTCTTGTCTCCACCCCCTCCTGTAGTTTTCTTTGGTGGGTGGTGCATGCTGAGCCCCTCCCACAGCTCTGCTCTCTCTCCTTGTGCAGGGTGACCGGTCTTGTCTCCACCCCCTCCTGTAGTTTTCTTTGGTGGGTGGTGCATGCTGGGCCCCTCCCACAGTTCTGCTCTCTCTCCTTGTGCAGGGTGACCGGTCTTGTCTCCGCCCCCTCCTGTAGTTTTCTTTGGTGGGTGGTGCATGCTGAGCCCCTCCCACAGCTCTGCTCTCTCTCCTTGTGCAGGTGAACTGGTCTTGTCTCCACCCCCTCCTGTAGTTTTCTTTGGTGGGTGGCACATGCTGGGCCCCTCCCACAGCTCTGCTCTCTCTCCTTGTGCAGGTGGACTGGTCTTGTCTCCACCCCCTCCTGTAGTTTTCTTTGGTGGGTGGTGCATGCTGGGCCCCTCCCACAGCTCTGCTCTCTCTCTTTGTGCAGGGTGACAGGTCTTGTCTCCACCCCCTCCTGTAGTTTTCTTTGGTGGGTGGAACATGCTGGGCCCCTCCCACAGCTCTGCTCTCTCTCCTTGTGCAGGGTGACAGGTCTTGTCTCAGACCCCTCCCGTAGTTTTATGCAGTGGGTGGGGCCTGCTGGGCCCCCCAACAATAGATTCCCCGAGCAACAATGGACCCCTACAACAAAATACCACCCCAGCAACCATAGATCTCAAACAGCAAGCAACAATAGACCCCCCCTCAACAGTAGATCCCTTCCAGCAACAATTGACCTCCCAGCAGCAATAGATATCTGTCCAGCAACAATAGATCTCTCAGCAGTCGGCTACCTCCCCCTCAACAGTAGATCCCTTCCAGCAACAATTGACCTCCCAGCAACAATAGATATCTCTCCACCACCACAGATCCCCAGCAGCAACAACAGATCTCCCAGCAACCGGCTACCTCCCCCTCAACAGTAGATCCCTACCAGCAACATACGGTCTCCCCCAGTAATGACATATCCCTCACCAGCAACAATAGACCCTCACACAAACAGATCCCCATCAGTGACAATAGATCCCCAGCAGCCAGCATCAATAGATCCTCCAGCACACACCCCACCCCTTGCCATTACATACGTTCAGTGCTGGGGGTGCTGGAACTTCGTTCTCCCTGCGTTCCCACTGCGAAAAAGCCCTGCATCCTACAATGCAACGCAGGAACCTCAGAGATCTGTTGCAAGAAGCTGGCATGCATAGTGGGAGGCTGCAATGGAGGAAGGGGCATGACCTGTATTGGGGGGACTGAGTAGTCGGCCATTGCTAGCTGCCTGGCTGTCTCTGTTTCTAATGCAGGCCATAGACGGGTCGACAATCGGCCAGTTTTCACACCGTTAGTGGGTTAATTGGTCGGCCGTTTTTCGGGGTTTTGGCACTTTTTATTAGCGGTATATCGGTAAAGTTGGAAAATTTGTGGCCGCTTTTGACGATCGGCCAATTTTCCTGGCAATGATGGGCAAATCGGCTGATCGTTTTACCGATAAAAAATCTGCGCATGAGCCGTGACCTGCAAGAGGAAGAAAAAGAAGAAGCATAAGAAAAAGAAGAAGAAAAAGAAGAAGAAGAAAAAGAAGAAGAAAAAGAAGAATTCCAGTCCGCTATTATATTTGACATGAAAAAGTATTGCGGTTGCAACAATGTATCTATTTGTATCCAAATAAAAACATCTGTATCCGAAATGGATACAAATGGATACATTGTTGCAACCGCAATACTTTTTCATGTCAAATATAATAGCGGAGCTCTCTGCAGGGACAGAAGTAATTAAATGCTGGCCGCAGACGGGACGAAAATCAGCCGATTTTTTAACCATTGGTGGTAACGTCTGCCGATGAAACGACCAATTTTTTTGTTTTTTTAATAAAAAAACAGCCGGTTTTCGACCCGTCTATGGCCAGCATAAGGCCTTGTGTTGCTTTTAGAGATGTCTGTTTTGTTTTTTGTTTTTTTTTTCTGCCTCTAAACGTCCCTCCATGTTGGCCTATGTGCCCATGCACACATAGGTGTTTAGAGGCAAAAAAAAAACCAACAACCCGCCGCCAGCGCATTCCAGCAGCAGAGGTGTTTTGGCAGAAAAAAAACGTTTAGTGCCTATAACACGAATTAATGTCCAAGACTCATTCGAAACGCGTTGGAATTCCTTCATCAATACAAGTTGTAGAGAGATTTGATTGATGTGAAATATGGAGTATTATAAATTATCAAAAACGAAACCGCGACTATCACAACATGTGAGGTACATTCCATTAAAAAAAAATGCAACAAACGTGTTAAATTATAAGTCCAAAAAGAGAGTCCCAAAGTGTGAAAAGTGCCATCGATCTCTAATAAAGTGCTCCACGTGACCGTGCTGAAGGTGCTCCACATGGACCGACACTCGCCACTTGTATGGCCAACGGTGCTTGTGGGGCATTCCCCTGTGTAATCACCACCGTTCCGGTAATCCAGATGATATGCAGCACGCCGGATGAATTCAATCGCATAAAGGATACGAAACAAGATGCTATGGCACAAAACTGTTCAAATGAATTTATTTTGAAACCCCCCCATTAAATACACTGACATCTTACAGTGCCCTAAGAAGCACCCAGTGTAGTCCGCTTGTGTAATGGAGGGAATATGGCCGCTATCCACTCCGGCCACCCAAGTGGCGTATGTTCCACCACCTGGAAGTGACGCCAGCGGGAATTACGTCGTCAAACCTCAACGCGTTTTGACCGGTCATCTTCAGGAAGGAATATGGAGAGGTGTGTGTGTGTATGTGTGTACAGGGCTGCTGTTGGAAACCACGGGGCCCCATACATCCCACCTGATAGGGGTCTCCTTAAAAAAACCTCCCAAACAACACAGTTTACTATGCTTCAGTAATGAATGGACACAAGGAGTGATCAGTACCGATCGCTCATTGTGTTCATTCGGGAAAGGACGGGACTGGTTAATGTGGCATATTTATCAGACCCTTTCCCCAATCTCCATCCTGAAGGATCCTATTGTGTGTTTGCAGCTGCCGGTGGGAAGGAGAGGAGGGAAGCCGGCACTGTGGGGGCCCAGACAGCTGGGTGAGTCAGATGTGCCCAGGGAGGGTGATCGGCATTGTGGGTGGAAGGGAATTACTGGAACCCATCCCCTGTATGACTCTCTCTGCAGCAGCTGAAAACCAGCCAGAGGGAAAGGAGAAGAAGCCAGATTTTAGATGCTGCAGAGAGAGCCATACAGGGGATCTGTTCCAGTAATTGCCCTACACCGTGCTGATCACCATCCCTGCCCACATCCAATTCTCGTAGCTACACGGGCCCCCCTGTTGGCCTGGGCCCCATACAAGAGGACTGGTGGTACCACCTTACCCACGGCCCTGTGTGTGTGTCACCCACAGAGTATATACTGCGGCAGGGCAGATGACGTACATGTATGTGATCCAGCATTTCTGGGTAGGGGAGTGCACACGTGCTGCCTTATCTGTGCTGTCATTGGGTACCCAAGGATTTATGGCCGGGATCTGCTGATCAGCTTAGCGAATGACAGTGCAGAGCCCTGTGTTTACTAACAACACAGGGCTCTGTACGGAGAGCAGAAATGTGGCTGTTTTTTCTGCCTGCAAAGCAGGGAGATAAAATAGTCACATCTCTTAGTAAAGGCAACACGCATTACACATTGTTAGGCATACCGTCTGATCGCCCCTAGATGTTAACCCCTTCCCAGCCACTGTCACTGGTACAGTGATAGTGTATAGTATTAGCCCTGATCACTGCATTGGTGTCACTGGTGATCAGGGGAGGACTGACCATTCGAGCACTCGGGTCAGTAGGGGGCCCCATGAAATGCCCCTGGTACCATTTATAGGCTTTTTTTGAGTGTAGGCAAGGAAACAGGGGCCCCATAATCCCCTATTGCCCGGGGGCCCCATGAGTTGTCAGTCCACCTCTTCTGGTGATGTCAATGTCAGTCAGTTCCCATCCAGTGTCAGATTGTCCACCGCACTATCACAGTCCCACTATAAGCCTGAAACTGTAGGTGCTGATTTTTAATAAGCACACGCCCACCTGTCCCAGAGTCCAGTGATGTTCTCATGTGCACCGTCCCTTCCCCCCTGCTCTCCTCCCCGGCGCCGGCATCTCAACTGTGGGTACCTGGCTGTGACAGCTTGCGACTTCATAGCTGGGTGCCCACTGCACATGCACAAGTCGCGCCACGCCTCCTGATTGGCCCGGCAGTCTCCTGCGACCTGTGAAAGTTCCTAGGAGACTGCGGGAGGGAGGAGGGAGCCAAAATTCCGCTTCACTTCGCCGCTGCAAACTGAGTTGGAAGTGGGAGAGGGTACCTGTCAAAGACAGGTACCCACTCCACCCTCCCCCCAAAAAAGTGCCAAATATGGCAGCGGAAGGGAGGAGGAGGCAAATAAGTGGCGCTTCTGCTTTTGAGTAGAATTCAACTTTGAACGTGGCATGTTTGTTGGTGCCAGATGGGCTGCTCTGAGCCTTTCAAAAACTGCTGATCTACTGGGATTTTCCTGGACAACCATCTCTAGGGTTTACAGAGAATGGTCCGAAAAAGAGAAAACATCCAGTGAGCGGCAGTTGTGTGGAGGAAACTGACTTGTTGCTGTCAGAGGAGAATGGACAGATTGGTTCCAGACAGGGGCGGACTGACAATTCATGGGGACGCCGGGCAATAGGGGATCATGGGGCCCCTGTGTCCTTGTCCAAACTCAAAAAACCTATGAAAAAGGTACCAGGGGCATCCCATGGGGCCCCTTACTGACCCCGGGCCCTCGGGCAGTGCCCGGGTTTCCAAATGGTCAGTCCGCCCCTGGTTCCAGATGATAGGCAACCATAACTCATGTCAATATGGACCAAAATCTCTGAGGAATGCTCCCAACATCTTGTTGAATCTATGCCACAAAGAACGAAGGAAGTTCTGAAGGCAAAGGGGGGTCCAACCCGATCCTAGAAAGGTGGAACTAATAAAGTGGCTGGTGAGTGTAGGTGATGGTATGTGCCTGAAAAATCCTGTGCACCCCAATACACCTTTTTGG
>NW_028320134.1:0-110000 GCF_062004578.1 Staurois parvus
GATTCTAGTGCTGACCCAAAAAAGGGTCCTGCACATTTTTTGGTGTGGGTGCGATTAGAGCCATACAAAATGTACGGCTCCAATCGCACTGCACACAAATCGCATGTGATTTGCACAGGAATGCGGTCCGGTTACATCTCATGCGATATACCGCACCGCATATATGTGCACCCAGGCTGAGGCTGGTATGGTGTGTATTTTAGGCAAGAATGTTCTACCAACGTTCTCTGCAACTGAATTGCACAGAGCAGCCCTGACCCTCTTCTTCCAGAGTTCTCCGGTGGCATTCTTGGCTCCTCTTCCCAATGCGCCCCATAGCTGCTTGCTATGGGGACAAATGTGCAGGCTTGCACTGCGAACCGGGCTGTCTGCATTCACACACAGCGCATCTCAGCCCCACCCTCTGCTCACAGGATTTGACTCGACAGCAGCAGGAGCCAATGGTTCCTGCTGCTGCCTCTGTGTCCTGTAAATGCAGGGAAAGAGCCGCTACAGACAGGAACAGCGCTGCATCAATTGAGGACCCAGGTAAGTATGTAGGGGGTAAGGGGATGATACTGCTACTGGGATTTTTTTTACCTTAATGCAGGGAATACATTAAAGGAAAGGAAAAAAAAAGACTTGGATTTAAAATCACTTTAAAGCCTAACTCTGGGATGGAGATAAACCCTTGCAGCAGTGCTCAATACTTGTTAGGTGTAGACGAGGGGTAGGCAACCTGTGGCTCTCTAGCTGTTGTGGAACTACATTTCCCATGAGGCATTGCAAAGATTACAAAACTGACAGTTACAGCTATGACTTGCAGAGGAATGATGGAACTTGTAGTCCTGTGGCTCTCAGGTTGCCTACCCCTGGCCTAGGGGAAGCAGAGGAGGCTGTATTACTTGTCCTACACCCCACGCTTCCAGGCTCCAGCGCTGGCTTCTCTCCTCCACTCCAGGGCGGGGGCAGTACCTTTGTTTTTTGATGTCCCCAACTCCGGGATGGAAAAAAAAAAAAAAAAAAACACTTGCAGCAGAGCTTCCCTTGCACCCCAAGGACTAAATTGTTCGTTAGGTCTAGGGCAGCGGTTCTCAACCTGGGGGTCGCGACCCCTTTGGGGGTCGAACGACGCTTCCACAGGGGTCGCCTAAGACCATCGGAAAACACATATTTCCGATGGTCTTAGGAACCGAGACACCACTCCTCGCCGCCGCCACCGCCGTCTCCAGGTGTGGGCGGGATGACATGCCGCCCCTGTCATCTGGACACACCTCGAGATCAATCCTCGCCTGTGATTGGCCGCCGGCACTGTAGCTCAGGAGAGGCACACAGGCGGCCAATCACTGGCAAGGAGGTGGAGCTTGGAGAGGAGGAGCCGAGCGGCACCGCGAAGATCGAGCGAGTGAAGAGGAGGAGAGCAGCCGGAGAAGGAAGACAGCTGACAGGTAAGTGTCGGTACCATGGGAGAGGGAGGGAGCGAGCGAGCCCAGGCTGGAGCAGGGGTCTGCAAGGTAAGTATCATTGGTGTCAGTGGGAATAGTGCCCCATCATTGGTGTCACTAATACCAATAATGGGGCACTATTCCTCCCACTGACACCAACGATGGGGCACTATTCCTCCCACTGACACCAACGATGGGGCACTATTCCTCCCCCAAATGACACCAAGGATGGGGCACTATTCCTCCCCCACTGACACCAAGGATGGGGCACGATTCCTCCCCCCACTGACACCAAGGATGGGGCACAATTCCTCCCCCCACTGACACCAAGGATGGGGCAGTGTTCCTCCCCCCACTGACACCAAGGATGGGGCAGTATTCCTCCCCCCACTGACACCTATGATGGGGCACTATTCCTCCACCCACTGATACCAATGATGGGGCACTATTCCTCCCACCACTGACACCTATGATGGGGCACTATTCCTCCCCCCACTGACACCAACGATGGGGCACTATTCCTCCTCCCACTGACACCTATGATGGGGCACTATTCCTCCCACTGATACCAATGATGGGGCACTATTCCTCCCACTGATACCGATGATGGGACACTATTCCTCCTCCCACTGACACCTATGATGGGGCACTATTCCTCCCACCGACACCAATGATGGGGCACTATTCCTCCCACTGATACCAATGATGGAGCACTATTCCTTCCACTGACACCAATGATGAGGCACTATTCCTCCTACTGACACCAATGATGAGGCACTTTTCCTCCCACTGATACCAATGATGGGGCACTATTCCTCCCACTGATACCAATGATGGGACACTATTCCTCCCACTGATACCAATGATGGGGCACTATTCCTCCCACTGACACCAATGATGGGGCACTATTCCTCCCACTGACACCAATGATGGGGCACTATTCCTCCCACTGACACCAATGATGGAGCACTATTCCTCCCACTGACACCAATGATGGGACACTATTCCTCCCACTGACACCAATGATGGGGCACTATTCCTCCCACTGACACCGATGATGGGACACTATTCCTCCCACTGACACCAATGATGGGGCACTATTCCTCCCACTGACACCAATGATGGGACACTATTCCTCCCACTGACACCGATGATGGGGCACTATTCCTCCCACTGACACCGATGATGGGACACTATTCCTCCCACTGATACCAATGATGGGGCACTATTCCTCCCACTGACACCAATGACGTGGCACTATTCCTCCTACTGCAAAATTACAGTTATGAAGTAGCAACGAAAATAATTTTATGGTTGGGGGTCACCACAACATGAGGAACTGTATTAAGGGGTCGCGGCGTTAGAAAGGTTGAGAACCACTGGTCTAGGGGGAGTGGAGGAGGCCCCATTACTTGTTCTACACCCCGTATTGGCAGGCTCTGGAGTGGTCTTCTCTCCTTCACTCCAGGGGGAGAGCAGTCTCCAACTTTGATGTTTCCAACTTTGGGATGGAGAAAAAAAAAAAACCCTTGTAGCAGAGTTCCCCTGGCACTGCAAGGTCTAAATGCTCCTTAGGTCTAGGGGGAGCGGAGGAGGCCGTTTCACTTGTCCTACACCCTGTACTGGCAGGCTCAGGTGCTATCTTCTCTCCAGGGGGAAAGCAGTCCCTTTGTTTTCTGAGGTCTCCAACTTTGGGATGGAGGAAAAAAAAAAACCCCTTGCAGCGGAGTTCCCCTCGAACTACAAGCACTAAGGTCTAGGGGGAGTGGAAGAGGCTGCATTACTTGTCCTACACCCTGTACTGGCAGGCTCTGGTGCAGTCTTCTCTTCTCCACTCCAGGGGGTGGGGAGTCCCCTTTGTTTTCTGATGTCCCCAACTCCGGGATGGAGGAAATAAAACCTCCTTGCAGCAGAGTTCCCCTGGCACTGCAAGGACTAAATGCTCGTTGGGTATAGGGGGAACGGAGGAAGCTCTATTATTACTAGTCCTCCACACCGTTCTGGCAAGCTCCAGTGCTGCCCTCTTCTCCACTCCATGGGCAGTTCCTTTGTTTTCTGATGTACAATGCAAGGCTATTAACCCTTGAGTGTGCGTGGAGTAGGCAGGAGTGCGACTGTGACCCAGAATGCCTTAGAAAGAAGGCTTCATGGAAGCGATAGCATGGATGGAGGGAGCCTGCTGGAGCTAGGGGAGGGCAGTTATCGATCCTTACCCCTGTACCCCCATTGTCGTATCCAACCCTCAAGATTCTACATGGTTTACACAACTCGTATGAAAGAAGCACAGAAATACTGAATCACCCTAGGAGGTTGTCTTCATTTATCATTATACAGTACTGGCCTCGTTTATCAAAATGTCTAAGAACCCGCCTGACAGTTTGTGGCCCATAGCATCCTTCTGTACCGCAAAGAATTGCTTGCTTTGGGGCAAGACAGTCAGAGACAGATCTTCCTCCTTTGGAGACTTCAAAGATCAGGCTTCCACTTCAGTAACATGCAAACCTACCTCTGCTTTTTTTACGTTGGATAATCGCTAACCGAAAAAACAAGCGACAGGGGATCGCTTTAGTTGCACTGCAAAACTTCGCAGCCACAGCATGTGTACATCCACATTCGCTGTCAGCTTAAAGCACAACTAAGTCCACAAGACTTTCCTTGGCTCCAATGGTGGACACCCATATGGTCCCTTGCCAGCACCTTCTACCTGGCTTCTTCTGAGTGCCTGTCTTCAGGCATGTTGATTGGCTGAAGCGTGATGATGCAGCTCTGCGTTCGGGGACATGCATGCGCACGGATGTCAAATTGGGAGCGGGGGCTGTGTACAAACTCACAATAATGGGAATGCCTGCATAGGGTTGCATGGAACACCGGAGCATCTGGTGCAAGTAAACATTGCCCTTCACACGGTTGTATACTTAAAGCGGAACTAAACCTTCCTCTCCATTTCAGCCAAGAAAGCCGCCATCTTGGCCTCAGTTTGATCTTCAACTGTCATGGTGCGGCACATGTGATCAGTTGTGACACCAGCCATTTGATGGCTTGACAGGTTGGTTGACAGCACAAGCAAAAAGGACAGCATTCCTGGCATGCTGGGAATGGAACCATCTCGCCCACCCCTCATGCCAAAGTCCTGGGTGTCACCCTGGACTCCCACCTCTCCTTCCTACCCCACAGCCAACTGCTATCTAGATCATGCAGGCTCCACCTCCGCAACATCTCCAAGATACGCACATTCCTCAGCACAGACACCACCAAACAACTCGTACACTCCCTCATCATCTCACGCCTGGACTATTGCAATTCCCTTCTCACTGGCCTACCCAAACGAGCGCTATCCCCACTCCAGTCTATCCTGAACTCAGCGGCTAGACTTATCCACCTCACCAAGCGCTCCACATCTGCCTCCCCCCTCTGCCAATCCCTTCATTGGCTCCCGATTGCCCAACGCATCAAATTCAAACTGCTAACTCTGACCTACAAAGCCATTCACAACGCCGCCCCAAACTACATAACTGACCTGATACCCAGATACTACCCTACCCGTGCCCTCCGCTCCTCACAGGACCTCCTACTCTCAAGCTCCCTGGTCTCCTCCTCCCACGCCCGATTGCAGGACTTCTCTAGGACTTCCCCCATCCTCTGGAACTCCCTACCCTCCTCACCTTTAGGCGCACCCTGAAAACCCTCCTCTTCAGGGAAGCCTACCCCAACCTCACCTAACACCTGACCCCATCTAACAACTAACCTCCTCCACTCCTCCCACCACTCCATCCCCCACAGCCATTTCCTCCTGTACCACCTTCCCCTCCCTCCTAGATTGTGAGCTCGAAAGAGCAGGGCCCTCGAACCCCTCGTGTATTGTATTGTTTCTGTCTTGTCTCATGTTCACCCCCCCCCCCCCCCAGGTTAGCACAGGCCATCCACAAGTTTGCCATTTGGAATAAACACCATTGCCCCCCCATCTCCTCCCATGTTCGTAACCCCCCCCCCCCCCCAGTTAGCACAGGCCATCCACAAGCTCACCAATTGGAATAAACACCATTGCCTACCCATCACCTCTCATGTTCGTGCCCCCCCCAGTTAGCACAGGCCATCCACAAGCTCACCAATTGGAATAAACACCATTGCCCCCCCATCTCCTCTCATGTTCGTGACCCCCCCCCCCGATTAGCACAGGCCATCCACAAGCTCGCCAATTGGAATAAACACCATTGCCCCCCCATCTCCTCTCATGTTCGTGCCCCCCACGGTTAGCACAGGTCATCCACAAGTTTGCCATTTGGAATAAACACCATTGCCCCCCATCTCCTCTCATGTTCGTGGCCCCCCCGGTTAGCACAGGCCACAAGCTCGCCAATTGGAATAAACAGTATCGCCCCCCTATCTCCTCTCATGTTCGTGCCCCCCCTCCCCCAGTTAGCACAGGCCATTCACAAGCTCGCCAATTGGAATAAACACCATTGCCTCCCCAACTCCTCTCATGTTTGTGGCCCCCCCCCATTAGCACAGGCCATCCACAAGCTTGCCTCCCCATCTCCTCTCATGTTTGTGCCCCCCCCCCCCCAGTTAGCACAGGCCATCCACAAGCTCACCAATTGTACGCGCAGCACCTTCACAGATGCCAGGTATACATTAAACGTAACCATGGAGACGGTTTCCTGAGGGCCCGGTTCTCCGATGCCGCACAAAGCCAAGCGCAGGAATTCAAAAGACAAACAGCAGGTTAGACGGGGGGGAGGGAAATCTCAAGTGTTTATGGAAAAGCCTGGGACCATATTTCAGTCCTTTCTTTTCCCAAGGATGGCCGATTTCTCGTCTCCTCGTATTTTAAATTAGGCCGGCCATTGATTATTTTTTTAAAATTCATGTACGATCCTCTGCGTGTTGCCTCGCCGCGGCACGAATCCATGACACCTCGGCCTGGTCACCGCCATAATACATCTATTTGTGGTGCACGCCGGCATCTGGATGAAGAAGATCCCCCCTCAGTGTTCCCGAGAGCGGCCCACGCACTCAAGGCGTAATCAGTAGGCAGTGTGAGTACTTCCCGCAGCCCACGACGCGCACACGCCCACAAACCGGCGATGTCACCAAAATAACAATGTCGGCTTCTCTGCTTTTATTCCTCTTCTTTGTGAAGCAGATTACGGCAGCCCGGCACAGATACAAATGAATGGATGAAGTCGGTCATATTGTATGAAAAACATAGACGCGGTCAGGTGCGCTTAAAGGGGTGCTTCACCCTTACCCTTACCAGAAAATTGCCTATGCAGGTAAGCCCCTGCCCCAGTAGATTAAAAAAACAAAAAACAACATAAAACAAAACCACTTGCCCCCCCAGCCCATTTTTTGAGCTACAGCGCTGCGTTACTTTGACTGACAATTGCGCGTTCATGCAATGCTGCACCCAAATGAAATGTCATTTTTTAGTGGTATTTAATCACATGTGCATTTTATTTTTTGCACGATAAAACAAAAAAATAGACCATATCCAATAAAAAAAATAAATAAAATTTAGTCATAAACTTAGGCCAAAATGTACTCTGCGACATGTCTTTGCTAAAAAAAAATCCCAATACGTGTAAATCAATTGGTTTACGTGAAAGTTATACCGTTTAAAAATGGCGGTATATACACTGGATTTTTTATTTATTTTTTTTGTACTAGTAATGGCGGCGATCAGCGACTTATTGCAGGACTGCGACGGGCATTCTGACACTGGGGGGGAACTGCCACTGACATCCCCAGTGACAACAATACAGTGATCAGTGCTAATTAACAGCACTGACACTGTACTAATGACACTGGGCAGGAAGGGGTTAACATGCGGGGTGATCAAAGGGTTAACTATGTGCGGGTTTTACATTATGTGCGGCGTGTGTTTTACTAGGGAAACATGCTGCTTTGTATTGCTCTGCTGTGCAGCCTCTTAGTGCTGACAGGGGAGAGGTCTGTATTGGTTACATACAGACCTCTCCCCCGTCAGCTCCACCGACAATCACAGAGTCCCGGCCAAGAATCAGTGGCCAGGACCCGGTGATTGACATGCAGAGGAGCCAACAGCGGCGCGAGCAGGGAGCACGCGCCCCCCTACCAGGAAATACAAAATCACGTATATTTACGTGATTTTGTGCATCCCTGCTGCCCTGTAGCAGTACTTCTGCTATATGGCAGTCGAGAAGTGGTTAACTAAAGTTGAATAATGTCCTTGCTATAGGTGTAGGCCATTTACGTACCTCCTGAAGCCTGACTGGTATACTGCCATGGTGTTGCTAGTACATTGCCAAGTGAGACCTAGTCATTAATGCTCACCCCCACCATCACAGGAATGAGCTCTCAAGCACTGGGCTCTGTGCAGCTCTGACTAAAAGCTGACTAATGCCCTTACTATAGGTGAAGGCCATTTATGTACCTCCTGAAGCATGAATGGAACATTGCTAGGACGTTGCCAAGTGAGGCCTAGTCATTAATGCTCACCTTCACCATCACAGGAATGAGCTCTCAAGCACTGGGCTTTGTGCAGCTCTGACTAAAAGCTGACTAATGCCCTTACTATAGGTGTAGGCCATTTATGTACCTCCTGAAGGACGAATGGAACATTGCTAGGACGTTGCCAAGTGAGGCCTAGTCATTAATGCTCACCTTCACCATCACAGGAATGAGCTCTCAAGCACTGGGCTCCTGTAGGACGAATGGAACATTGCTAGGACGTTGCCAAGTGAGACCTAGTCATTAATTGCTCACCCCTACCATCACAAGAATGAGCTCTCAAGCACTGGGCTCTGTGCAGCTCTGACTAAAACGGACTAATGCCCTTACTATAGGTGTAGGCCATTTATGTACCTCCTGAAGCACGAATGGAACATTGCTAGGACGTTGCCAAGTGAGGCCTAGTCATTAATGCTCACCATCACAAGAATGAGCTCTCAAGCACTGGGCTCTAAGCAGATCTGACTAAAGTTGAATAATGGTCTTGGTGTAGGCCATTTATGTACCTCCTGAAGCCTGGCTGGAACATTGTTAGGATGTTGCTAAGTGAGGCCTAGTCATTACTGCTCCCCTCTACCATCACAAGAGTGAGCTCTGACTAAAGCGGAATAATGCACTTATGAATCTACACCATTTACCTTAACCTACTTCCTGAAGCCTAACTGGAAAACTCACAGGACGTTGCTAGGATGTTGCCAAGTGAAGCTTAGTCATTACTGCTCCCCTCCACCATGACAGGAGTGAGCTCTCAAGCATTGGGCTCCATGCAGCTCTGACTAGAGTGGAATAATGCACTTGCTATGAATGTAGACCATTTCCCTACCTCCTGAAACCTGACTTGACAAACTTACAGGACGTAGCTAGAATGTTAAGTGAGGCTTAGTCATTACTGCTTCCCTCCCACCATGACAGGAGTGAGCTCTCAAGCACTGGGATCCATGCAGCTCTGACTAGAGCGGAATAATGCACTTGCTATGAATCTACACCATTTACCTTAACCTACTTCCTGAAGCCTAACTGGAAAACTCACAGGACGTTGCTAGGATGTTGCTAAGTGAGGCTTAGTCATTACTGCTCCCCTCCACCATGACAGGAGTGAGCTCTCAAGCACTGGGCTCTGTACAGCTGACTAAAGCTGAATAATGCCCTTGCTATAGCAAGGGCCCTATTCAAGTTTGGTCAACGCTGCACAGCTGTTTTTTTTTATCTACAGACACCCCTTACCTGCACAGGCAGTTATTTGTTAAGGGTGAACTATCCCTTTAAATAATATCCTTGCTACAGGTGTACGCCATTTATGTTCCTCTCGACACCTAGCTGAAAAACTCCTGGAGATGGCATTGTCCCATCCTGCCTTGTTGCTAGGATGTTGCTAAGACACTCCCAGCTGTTACTGCTCACCCCAGCCATCACAGGAGCATGCTCTCAAACCTCTGTACATGCACAGTTCACCATCTTCCGCTGCGACAGGGGGGAGACAGAACACATGTGAGGGACATTTTTTAATTCTGGTCAAAAAAACGCATAGTTTGTTTTTTTTTAATCTAGAGCACGGGTGTCAAACTGCGGCCCTCCAGCTATAGCCAAGCTACAAGTCCAATGGGGCATTGAATGATTGACAGTTACAAACATGAGCCTCAAAGGCAGAGGCATGATGGGAATTGCAGTTTCACAACAGTTGGAGGGCCACCAGTTTGACACCCTGGATCTACAGGCATCCCTTACCAGCAAACGTTGCAGCTTAAACCAACGTTGAATAATGCCCTTGCTATAGATACAGGTTGTTTACGCCACTCCTAAAGCCTCGCCAAAAAATTCCCAGGATGTCCTCATCCTGTCCTTCCCGTTGCCAAGACGTTGCCAAGACACTTCCAGCTGATTCAAACCCCCCTCACATGCACTCGCTCTCCTCTGTAGCAGTAGCTCTGAGATGCTGCGAAGGAGGAGATAGTGGACCACACATGTGCAGGGAGACCGCTCGCTCCTGTGCCAAGGGGACCAGCAGCAACAGCTAGAACGGCTAGCAACGACCTAGCAACAAGGTAGGACAGGATGAGGCCATCTCCTGGGAGTTTTTTGGCCAGACTTCTGGAGATTCATAAACGGTCTACACCTATAGCAAGAGCATTATCCAACTTTAGTCTGAGCCGCGCAGGTTTGTCGTCATCTACAGACACCACTTACCTGCATAGGCAGTTTGTTTGGAAGAACCCTTAAAATACATCCCGAATGCATGCAAACTGGCCTTTAAACCCTCCCATGCATGAGATACTGGCATTTAGGTGCAAATGGAAGGTACATGCATGCCATTCAACCCTGTAAAGTTGCTGTGGCTGGAAACTGTACCAAGTGGTACGAATATTTAGGGCATTATGTGCCCAGGAACAGATGCTCAGAACGCACACACTGACCTGCGTTGAGCGACACATTCCAGCACATCTGGTATGAATGGACCCTAAATGTTATCAGCCACCAATGACCATAGATCTAGGCCAAGCCTGATGACCCAAGATGGCTAAAAAAGGCCCCTAACTGCATAAAGCTGAACATTGCAATGGTAAAGCTCCAGCGCAGTGAGTGCGTGGGGCACACCGCCTTACAGACACGTGTGTTGTATGGAAAAAGGTTTTTTTTTTTTTTTTTCCCCCCCTCACACAGAAAAAAAAAAAAAAAAAAAAAAAAAAAAAGAAGTAAGAACAGCTGCCAGCAGCCAACAACTGAATTATATCCTTCCGACAATTAAACCCATCCCCCTGCCACCCACACACAGGATCTCCCTTGTTATATCCCAATATCTTGTTCCCTTTGCCACAAAAATGTATCCCAGAACCACAGGGGGGAAGGTGCGCTCCGCACGCTCCACGTCCCGGTGATCGCTTCACATGTGGATTGGCAGCACAATCGTCTCTGCGATATTACAAAGGAATACAAGAATACACGGCACTGCTTTACAATAAACAGACCGTTCCAACAGCGGTAAAAAAGTTCCCTCTAGCCAATCACAGCCCAGAGCTCAATGATATACAATGTAATTGGGAATATTCCACTTTTATAAACTGGTATTCAAATTCACATGGCTACCTAGCGTAGGAGGTCACCAGACCAATGGGGGGGAACACAGGTTTAGCACTGATCGTATGCAATGGCAAGAATTTATGAGGTGTGCTGGAGGGTCCATTGCTGCTGGTGGATGATCTACTGCCGAGGGAGGGTCCATTGCTGCTGGTGGATGATCTACTGCCGAGGGAGGGTCCATTGCTGCTGGTGGATGATCTACTGCCGAGGGAGGGTCCATTGCTGCTGGTGGATGATCTACTGCCGAGGGAGGGTTCATTGCTGCTGGTGGATGATCTACTGCCGAGGGAGGGTCCATTGCTGCTGGTGGATGATCTACTGCCGAGGGAGGGTTCATTGCTGCTGGTGGATGATCTACTGCCGAGGGAGGGTCCATTGCTGCCGGTGGATGATCTACTGCCGAGAGAATGGGTCTACTGCCGAGGGAGGGTCCATTGCTGCTGGTGGATGATCTACTGCCGAGGGAGGGTCCATTGCTGCTGGTGGATGATCTACTGCCGAGAGAAGGGGCCTACTGCCGAGGGAGGGGGTCCATTGCTGCTGGTGGATGATCTACTGCAGAGAGAAGGGGCCTACTGCCGAGGGAGGGGGTCCATTGCTGCTGGTGGATGATCTACTGCCGAGAGAAGGGGCCTACTGCCGAGGGAGGGGGTCCATTGCTGCTGGTGGATGATCTACTGCAGAGAGAAGGGGCCTACTGCCGAGGGAGGGGGTCCATTGCTGCTGGTGGATGATCTACTGCCGAGAGAAGGGGCCTACTGCCGAGGGAGGGGGTCCTTTGCTGCTGGTGGATGATCTACTGCCGAGAGAAGGGGCCTACTGCCGAGGGAGGGGGTCCATTGCTGCTGGTGGATGATCTACTGCCGAGAGAAGGGGCCTACTGCCGAGGGAGGGGGTCCATTGCTGCTGGTGGATGATCTACTGCCGAGAGAAGGGGCCTACTGCCGAGGGAGGGGGTCCATTGCTGCTGGTGAAAGATCTACGGTACTGCCGAGGGAGAGGGTCCATTGCGGCCGGCTGCCGGGGGCCATCTCTTGCGGCTGGGGTGAATCTGCTGTTGATGGTGGGGAATCTATTGTTGCTGCTGAGCATTTATTGTCACTGGGGTGGATCTGCTGTTGCTGTGAGGCCTATTGTTACTGGTGGGGACTCTAATCTTGGAGCTGTTGGATATCTAATGTTGTTGGTGGGGGATCCATCACGGAGGGGGTCTATTGTTGTTGGGTGCTGCAAGATCTATTTTTGTTAGTGGGGGTCTATCGCTGCTGCGATGGATCCTTCATTGATGAATCTCCTTTACTGCGGTTTTTGTTATTAACAAATTACTTGGCACTGCAATATGATACTTTGTTATGTAATCTCTAAAAGTGGCGGTACTGGGAGGTGGGTAGGGGTTGAAACCAAAGGATGGTCCTCGGAGGTGGGTAGAGGGCGGAGTTCCCGCACCTATGTTGAAGACAAAAAGCACATTATGTCACAAAATATGGCAAATAGGCTCATAGCCACTAGTCAAAGCCAAGTTACACATAAATGGCACATGGACCAATAATGCATATAATAGGGGGAATCTTTTCCATGTTAGGGAAATTCACGCTTTCACTCTTCCAGGAACAAAATATCCCCAGTAGAACATATGCCCCAGAGGGGAAACTAAAAGTTTGGCTCTACCCCTTACTATCCTTCCTGGTGACAATGGTGATCAGGACAATTAAAAAGAGAATCTTCCGAAACGGGGACACAGCCAAGAATAAAAACATGATAGGGGTTCTAGTCGCTCCATCCAAATCTATAGAAAGAAGCCTTTAGTATAACTTTTTATCAGTTTTAGAACTTTTTGCTGACGGCAGGCTGAACCAGAAAGGTCGTTTTTAATATTAAAATCACAGAACGATCCGTACAGCAATTATAAAATGTTCTCTGCATTCTAACCAAAGTGTAGTTTATTCTATAGGGAGAGATTTGTTCCATCTGTTTAGCAGTCAGTTGCTATTCCTAGTAATTATTCGGGAGTCATTTTTCTAGTACAAATTTACCTACAAAAAAAAAATATCTGCTCAAGCCTAACGAGGTGACCGCCAAAAGAAAGTTCAGATTAAATATGATGAGGATCTGCCCTGAGGCTAGGTTCACATTTGTGCATGGCGGGACTGTGCGCATAATCGCGTGCTTTCCTGCAACGCACAGAAACGTGCTGCCCTTTCGCAGTCGCAGAGTGGCGCCATTAATTCTTAAAATGCATAGCGCCGCAGCACCATACACTGCACTGTGGCCCAATTTCAGGGATGACTTTGGCGTTTCTCGCACGTACCCTAGCCGCAATGTGTGGAAACGCACGTACAAAGTGCAAACCTAGTCTCAACGCTGGATTCCAGCTGTATTTTTACATATATATATTTTATAATTTAAAAAAAAAAAAAAAAAAAACACGTTTATACTTTTAGCCGACCGCCCTGCCCTTGCTGCCTTTTTACAGTACATACACGCCATCAAGCGCCCCCGCCATGTACTCCTCTGCCCACTCCCCCCCCCCCAAATTCCAACAAACAGAGGTGAAAACTTCCCCCCTTACACGGTGCCTCAGCTGCATGCCTCTCTGGAGGGCCCTGCAACAGCATGTTAAGAAAGAACACGGGCCTCCAGAAAGGGGAAGAGACGGTCACCTCTCTCCAACCTCTGCACCAGAACATGGCAAAACAGTGCAAAAATGTGCATGCTGCCAAAAAAACCCTCCAAAAACAAAACAAAAAAGCCACCCCCATACTGGGGAGGGTTTATTTACCATGACCTGGAAGGCCCAGGGAACAGGTTGTCTAGGGGTCCCATTCATACCAGCAGGCGCACAATATACTCTGTACAACTCGTAACCCCGGATAGGCAGTGTGATGTGTGGTTCCAATGCGTTGCACTGTTTACCCAATGCGTTGGTGTAAATGGACCCTAAACGATACAATGCCATCTACAATGTTCCCCGGGGGTGCAGAAAACTCACTTCAGCCTATCAGGTTTGCCAGGCAGTGGTGCTTGCCCGACTCACCCATTGGAGCCAATGGGAACACACCAATTGCGTTACAGAGTTGAAAATCCCCCATTTGGATCCACGGAAAAAAAAAAAAGGAATTACAGAGGTGGCATTATCACCTCCTAAATGCCTGACTGTTTAACCACCTCTGAAAAGCAATCCACAGCAGATCACATTTCAGGGGGTGGGTAAACTCTGCCACCAGAGTGAATGAGGCCACCTAAGTTGGCTTCCGGCCAGCAGCACTGGGGTCATTATCTGAATCCCAACCACAGCACTACCTGCATGGAGTTTGCATGTTCTCCCTATGCCTGCGTGGGGTACTCCAGTTTCCTCCCATACACCAAAGACATGCTGGGAGGTTAATTGGCTATAGTATGAGTATATATGAATGTGAGTTAGTGACCTTAAGATTGTAAGCTCCTTAAAAAGGCAGAGACCGATGTGAAAAGTTCAAAATATATGGAAAGTGCTATGAAAGTTGATGGCGTTTTATATGTGCCTGTCATTAATTGAAGCTCAACTGCTCAGGTCAACTGTTCGGTTGACAAGTGGAGGTAGAGAATGTCCCGGGCCCGGCATCAGTGAAAATAAACATGGGGTACTATTCCTCTCATTAATACCCACCATTGGTATTAATGGGAGGAATAGTGCCCCATCATCGGTATCAGTGTGAGGAATGGTGCCCCATCATCGGTATCAGTGGGAGGAATGGTGCCCCATCATCGGTATCAGTGGGAGGAATGGTGCCCCATCATCGGTATCAGTGGGAGGAATGGTGCCCCATCATCGGTATCAGTGGGAGGAATGGTGCCCCATCATCGGTATCAGTGGGAGGAATGGTGCCCCATCATCGGTATCAGTGGGAGGAATGGTGCCCCATCATCGGTATCAGTGGGAGGAATGGTGCCCCATCATCGGTATCAGTGGGAGGAATGGTGCCCCATCATCGGTATCAGTGGGAGGAATGGTGCCCCATCATCGGTATCAGTGGGAGGAATGGTGCCCCATCATCGGTATCAGTGGGAGGAATGGCGCCCCATCATCGGTATCAGTGGGAGGAATGGTGCCCCATCATCGGTATCAGTGGGAGGAATAGTGCCCCACCATTGGTATTAATGGGAGGAATAATGCCCCACCATTGGTATTAATGGGAGGAATAATGCCCCACCATTGGTATTAATGGGAGGAATAATGCCCCACCATTGGTATTAATGGGAGGAATAATGCCCCACCATTGGTATTAATGGGAGGAATAATGCCCCACCATTGGTATCAATGGGAGGAATAGTACCTCATATCATTGGGAGGAATAGTACCCCAAGGTCCAGATAAAGGCTAGCAAAGGGCCACATCCACATCTGCAGTCTGGAGACCCCTGCTCCACATGAATGGCAAACAGCGCTCCGCCCCCCCGATCCAAATGTGGATTGTTCCCGACAGCCTCACATCCAGAGCCGGTCTATGGGCGTGAGGACATCAGGAAAAGTCCACTACACAAGACAGCAGGGGGCAGGCGCCACAGGGATGGGTGTTGTGTGGGAAGGATCAGGTAAGTATATCTCAGTTCCCCAATCCCCTAGACAAAAATGAGCAGTTGACTCGTGCGGAGCAGGCACAGCATCACTGCATGGGAAGATTTCTTTTTGTCTGGAGTTGGGCTCTAAAGGGAAGTCACATCATTTAATAAGAAAAATAAAACGTCACTGGTTGTTCACAGTATCAGAACTGAACAGTCTTCACGGAATAAAAACAGCAGATTCTACCTCTGCTGGGCGACTGCTGAGCGACTCCACTACCCTTCCAGTGCCCATGTGCGTCCCCATAGCTATCAATGGTTATATATAGCTTTGTGCCTATAATAGGCTGTGAGTCATGGGGATATGAAGGAAGCATAGAGCTCCTTAAATGTAAGCGAGTCTCCTTGACCTGAACTCACGACCTTCTCCATCATGTAAGCATCTCAGCCGGGTCAGATGCTTTTCTACCTTCGTGAGGGAACATTCTAAGATCAACCAACCTGCACATACGAAGATAAACAAAGATTTCTAGATGTATTAATGTGGATGTCTCTGGTCTGCCATGGCAACAGTCCATTTCGAGCCAGGGAGCTGTGGAAGAGCACTCGAGGCTCATCAACCCCAGTCCCAGCGCAGTAACAAGCACTAGGACTAGTGCAGTAAATAAGCTGGAAGGTAAATGTCTGGTTAATGGTACCAGAAAACAAAACAGAAAATACAAACAAATTACCTTTATTGGCCTTCAAAATAATCACCATCCTGCACAACACACGTTTGGCAACAATCACACATTCAACATTTGGCTTCTGGAAACAGTCAGTAAAGGCCTCTTTAGGAATCGATCGTAGAACCGCTGTCACGCATTGTTGAATTGCCGCCACGTCCGCAAAACGTGCACCTTTCACGACGCTCTTCAGGTAGAGAAAACAGAAAGAAGTCTGCAGGCGCCAGATCAGGGCAGTACGTTGGATGATGGAGAACAGGTATGCCATGCTGAGTCAAGAATTGGCGTACACGGATTGTGCAGGCGTGTTATCGTGCAGCAACATCCACTGTCTGGTCCTGTGCAACTCTGGCTGAACATCATAGCAACCGCTCCAAAACTTCCTCGTAGAATGTGGCGTTCATGGTTTGACCCTCAGGAACTAATTCCTTATGGATGATGCCATTGTTGCCGAAGATGGAGATAAACATGGTCTTGACCTTGGAAATATAATCTACAGATGTTTCCATCAGTTTTGCTTTCTGATCATTTGTTAGCTTGTGCGGCACAAACCGGGAACAGATCTTCCCCTTACCCAAATCTTCGCAGATGATGATGATGATGCAGTGTCTTTGTTAATGCCCAATCCCCCCGCCATCATTCATAAAGTCAGTCACCGAACTCGTGCCAGCATTTGCCATACTCAATCATGTCTGGGGTTCTTCTAGTCGACGGCCAACCTGAACGTGACTCATCCTCAGTTTCCTTCCCGTTGCAAAAGCATTTTCTGCTCCTAGCTTCCGTCCCATACACCAACATTTCATGCGTCTCCATGGCCATTTTCTCTCCCATTTGTAGCAGAACTTGGATGTTCACTCAACGCTCCATTGCACTGTCACCAGTGGTGTATTTAGGTTTTGTGCTGCCCTAGGCAACACAAAAATCGTCCGCCCCCACCCACGTGGAGAGATCCTGACACCAACACCACCCCCCCCCCCTCCACCCTGACCCCCCACCCGTGAAAGCCTTCCACTGCCACCACCCTCCATACACTAGCCCCCCCCCTTCCCAGAGAGAAAGACACTCGCCACTCACCTTTACAGCTCCAGACATCCCCTGGAACGAGAATCAGGCTCTGCATATACCATCACTCGCAACCTCTCTCAGATCCCACCTGGTCCTCATGCCACGTGTCCCTTCTTCTGTCCCGCTGCTGCCCCCCTGAAAAATGCTGCCTTAGGCAAATGCCTTGTTTGTCTCATGGTAAATACACCCCTGACTCTGACCCTACCTCTCACACAGACTACATTCGACTGGCCACAGTGGCTTTACCCTGAAGGTCACGTGTGCTCCACGCTAGGTGGCGCTTCTCAACGTGGCTATGGGATAGCCATGTGCACGAACCTGGGCCATGCTGCCATCGAGATATCAGACCATTCACCAAAATTTTAGACACATCTCGTATGTCGGAGGAGGCTCTTGCTTGGAATAGATGCCCACCACAGGGGAAACCTGAACGATGAGATCCCAATGGTACGTGTGGAATATAAACAAAAAAAAAAAACAAAAAAGCTACAGGAATTTAAAGGGTTAAATTAAACCGTCACCATATTTCCTTCAGGCAGGCATTCCTGTTGGTAGACAACAGCGATAATCTGCGCCTATGTGTGGCATGTGCCAACAATGATCTAGGATAGTCTACGAATTACATTGTACATGGAAAAACCTGGAGATTAGGGTGCTGCCACCGAATGATCCCAGGCAATGGAGTCATTGGTTATAGTTCTGCTGGATATTTTGAGTTATTAATCTGGGATTTTTAAGGCACATATATGACCAACCTCCATCATAATTAAAGGGTTAGTTCACTTTTACCAAAAAAAACGCCTGTGCAGGAAGGGTGTACCTATAGATAAACTGTCAAGCTTTTACTAAAGTTAAATATTGCCCTTGCTGAAGCCTGGCTGAAAAACTCCCAGAGACGGCATCATCCTGTCCTACCTTGAGCAGCTCCGACCTACTGAGACAGAGGGGAGAAAGAGCACACGTGCTGGGTTTGAAATTGGCTGGGAGTGTACCTACCGTTTATGTACCTACCGTTTATGTACCTCCTGAAGCCTGGCTGGAAAAACTCCCAGAGATGGCATTCCCCTTTCCTACCTTGTTGCTAGCACGTTGCTAAGACACTCCCAGCTGTTTCTGTTCACCCCCACCATCACAGGAGCTCTCTCTCCCTACACGTGTGGACCACAATCTCCTCCTTTGCAGCATCCCTGAAATTGAGCATATGCGCTGGATTTGAATTGGCTGGGAGTGACCCTACCATTTATGTAACCAGCCAAAGCCTGGCTGAAAAACTCCCAGAGATTGCATCATCCTGTCCTACCTTGTTGCTAGGATGTTGCCAAGACACTCCCAGCTGTTACTGCTCACTCCCACCATCACAGGAGCAAGCTCTCTCCAAGCACATGTGTAGGCCTCCATCTCCTCCGTTGCAGCATCACTGAGCTCAGAGTTACTGCGTCGGGGAAGAAAGCGCGCATGCATTGGGTTTGAATTGGCTGGAAGTGTACCTATTTAAGTACCTCCTGAAGCCTGGCTGAAAAACTCCCAAAGATGGCATCACCCTGGCCTACCTTGTTGCTAGGATGTTGCCAAGACACTCCCACCATCACAGGAGTGGGCTATCTCACCACACACGTGGTCCACTATCTCCTTGTTTGCAGTCATGCTGAGCTCAGAGCTACTGCAACAGGGAAGAGACAACACAGGCGTTGGGTTTGAATTGGCTAGGAGTGTGTACCTATCATTTATGCACCTCCTGAAGCCTGGCTAAAAAAACTCCCAGAGATGGCATCATCCCATCATGCCTTGTTGCTAGGACGTTGCTGAGACACTCCCAGCCGTTACTGCTCACCTCCACCATCGTAAGAGTGAGCCCCCCTTTTTTTCACTAATTGTGTGTCTAGGAACTGGCAGCATTAGCACGTTCCCCTGTAGTCCTATGGTGAGAGTGCACATGAAAGGGTGACTCCCAAGGAACCTACAGAGAAAAAGAGCCACTGTAGAATGGAGAGGCAGGGGACAAGTCTAATCAAGTGCAGAAAAAAAAAAAAAAAAAGGCATCAGTATACACTCTCAGGGCTCATTTACACTAGCAGTTGGGGGTGGTAAAACCTCTTGGTTGAAACGTGCATTTACTGCCCCTATGGCTACTCCCTTTACCTGCAGTAATCAGGGGTGTACACATGCCACAGCTGCAATGCTTTGCTTCATGGCAGGAATTATACACAGGCATATCACCCACCGAATGCGAACCTTTTAAGTGCCTGGGGCCACTCAAAGCACCCTGCAACCCTGTGTATGCAGTTGCAGTGCGATAATCAAGGGGTTACAGCATGCGGTGAGGAGGCCATATGACTCAAATGGTTTCTGAAAAGTGATTCAAATATTGATCTCACTTTAGAGACCAAAGCAAGTTTGAATGAGCCCTTAATCTCTAGGCATTAGCAATACTAGCACGTTCCCCTGTAGTCCCCTCACAGGAATACACACAAAAGGATACCTCCAGAGGAGTGATCTCCAAATTGTGCTCTTTTGCTTGCCTTTATTTCGCCCCTGGGGCAACTTTCTTCCCACTGACACCAGCAATGTGGTATAATTCCTGCCACTGACACCGATGATGGGCACGATTCCTCCCACTGACACCAATGATGGGGCATTATTTGTCCAACTGATACCAATCATTTGAGCATTATTTGTCCAACTAATACCAATGATGGGGCACTATACCTCCTCCGACACCCATAAATGTGGCACTATTCCTCCCCCTGACACCAATGATGGGGCACTATACCTCCTCCGACACCAATAAATGTGGCACTATTCCTCCCCCTGACACCAATGATGGGGCACTATTCCTCCCTCTGACACCCATCAACGTGGCACTATTCCTCCCACTGACACCCATCGATGGGGCACTATTCCTCCCACTGAGACCCATCGATGGGGCACTATTCCTCCCACTGACACCATCGACGGGGCACTATTCCTCCCACTGACACCATCGACGGGCACTATTCCTCCCACTGACACCATCGACGGGGCACTATTCCTCCCACTGACACCATCGACGGGGCACTATTCCTCCCACTGACACCATCGACGGGGCACTATTCCTCCCACTGACACCATCGACGGGGCACTATTCCTCCCACTGACACCATCGACGGGGCACTATTCCTCCCACTGACACCATCGACGGGGCACTATTCCTCCCACTGACACCATCGACGGGGCACTAATCTTCCTACTGACACCATCGACGGGGCACTAATCTTCCTACTGACACCATCAACTGGGCACTATTACTCCCACTGACACCATCGATGGGGCACTATTCTTCACTCTATTACCAAAGATGCATTTTTTACTCTCACTGAAACCAGGACAATTTCTACTTCCAATGGGCAAAGTCTGGCTCTCCTAAAGTCTGAAGGAGATTAGACTGGCTCTTTGTATAGAACGCTTTGGGACCCCTGCTCCAGAGATCCTTACAGAAACAAGGGGCTACCCTAGAACAGAAAGGCAGGGGCAAGCCAAAATTTAAGGGAAAAAAGCCTTTAAAAAAACAAAAAAAAACAACAAGCCGTATGCACTCCCCATCTTTCAATAACCTTTTTTAATATCACCTGAAGGCTTGTTGATGCTAAAATGTGATAAAATGTAAAATTTCAGACTTTTCCCGAGGCGCCGAGAGATGCATCCTTGTCTCACACGGGAAAAGTGCCTGGAACGCCGCACGGCTGAGGTTTTCTAGAGAAGCGAAATGCCGGCCAACACTGAACAGGTTCCCCGAGAAGTGTTGAGTGACTTACTGCAGAGACGTCATGGTAGTGTCTTCAGGGGTTAATACTACAGAGGACGAGAGAGAAGGCTACGTGTGAGTCAGAGAAAACTAGACTTCCACCACTCTTAATCACCCCGCTGGAGGGTATCTAAGAGGCTTCCAAGGGGTTAAGACTACCGAGGACAAGAGAGAAGGCTTCCCGTGAGTCAGATACCCTCAAGCTGTGTGGTTAAGAGTGGTGGAAGTCTAGTTTTCTCTAAGAGGCTTCCAAGGGGTTAATACTACCGAGGACAAGAGAGAAGGCTTCCCGTGAGTCAGAGAAAACTAGACTTCCACCACTCTTAATCACACCACTGGAGGGTATCTAAGAGGCTTCCAAGGAGTTAATACTACCAAGGAGGAGAGAGAAGGCTTCCCGTGAATCACAGAGAGCTAGACTTTGACCACTCTAAATCACACACCTTGAGGGTATCCAAGAGGCTTCCAAGGGGTTAACACTACAAAGGACCAGAGAGAGAAGGCTATGTGTGAGTCAGAGAAAACTAGATTTCCACCACTTCCACCATCACACCGCTGGAGGGTATCTAAGAGGCTTCCAAGTGGTTAATACTACTGGGAAGTGGTGTCCTGTGGGTGAGTCACACACCATTGTCCTTACAACACTTCTCAGCACTGCAGGGGGGGTTCACAAGAGCTGGTGCCACATGGCTGGTTGTAAAACTGGCTGATCTGCTCCAAACAGGTGCTTTTGTCCAAGTCATTTGTTTTCTCTGGACAGCGATTATCATGTGTACCTTCCCAGGCCAAAGAAAACACCGACCTGTGTGTGTGTGCCAGAGGAAGCTTCCAGGCTCTTCAAGAGGCCCCACAGCTCATGTTTACAGTCCTAGGAAATGGAAGATAATGAAAAAGATCCTTTTTTTTTTTTTTCCACCTCGAAGGTTTGTAGACCTTCCACAAGGTTGAGGGATGATGTGCATGGCTCTGCCCGCTATCCTTTAATGGGAAATCTCATATCTGGGGGTCAGGATTTTGTTAAAGCGGAACTGCCATTCTTAAAAAATTAGCAGTTGGGACTAAAATAAATGTTGACTACTTTTGACAATGCTAGTTGCTTGGCTGTTGCGCCGATGTTTTGGCTTTAATACGGACTGTACCCACATTGGACACAGTTGAACTGACGCGCTCACGTTCGGTGGGCACAGTACACTTAGCCTGGGTTCACATATATGTGGTGCGGTCTATCGCATGTGATTCGCACAGGAACTGCACTTCTGTGTAAATCACATGCGATTTGTGTGCGGTGCGATCGAAGCCGTACATTTTAAATGGCTCTAATCACACCGCACCCGCAACGTGCAGGACCCTTTTTTTTGGTCCGCAATAGAATCGGATCGCATGGGTATTCACACCTATGTGATCTGATTCTGCACATCGCACTGCGTTTTGCGGACCGCTTCCGGGGTGATGTTAACATACACACCCACAGCAGTTCGCATGAATGGGGTGCGATTCTGATGCGGTGCGGAATTCGCACAGAAAACGCTGGATCAGTGTGAACCAGGGCTGAAAGTGGATCTAAAGGCTCTAGGTTTTTTACCTTCATGTATTCTATAATTTGCATATAGCCTACCAGGTAGAGAGGGGAGGATCCTGCATCCAGCAGGAAAACAGCGCTTAAAGTTTTATAATAAAGTGTTAATACAAAATCGGCAGGAATGCATTTTTTTGTAATCTGTTAATGGGGTTTGAGGGGAAAGTTTTTTTTGCCCTGGAGATGTATGCAGTTGAATTATGGTGTATTGTAAAGGGATCCCAGGATGGTAAAACCTGACAGCTGAATAGGGTTTTTGATTTGCATATAGCCTATCAGGCAGAGAGGGGAGGATCCTGCATCCAGCATAAAACCAGCGCTTAACTGGAATGGTGTTGTCTTTCAGAACACCCTGGAGGAGGGGCGAAACGCGTTGATGCATTTCCGGTTCCGCCGCCCTACACAATACGTCACTTCCGGCGTTCCCAGGGGCCATCTTGTGTATGGGAGATTCTCTGTGCTGTCATTTGGTGCTGACCGTGGGATCTCTGGAAATTACCCTGGTGATATGGCGTTTTCGGAATCATGTAAATGCAATTAAAATGCGGATTTTGACCATTAAGAATGCGAGTGGCTTGGTACTTGAGTATTGAGGATAACCAATTGTTGCAGTATTACGCTATATATCTGTTTATTCCCTACATTGCACTGAGTGTTCTTGGAAAGTGGAGTCTGGTGATCCTGGAGGTTGGCTATACTTCGGTTTGGAGCGGAGATCTGGAGGCTTACTGACTGGGTCTAAGATCCCAAAAAAAAACCCTAAAAGCATTTTTTTCACCAGTATCTGGTGAGTGCGGTATATTTTTTGAACACCATCTTTGGTGGAAGCACGTTTCATTTATTTGGAAAGAGGACTTTCAGAGATTTTTTTATAATTGGATTTAAAAAAAATTTTTCACCTATTTGGTAGTGGGACTTATATTTCATATTTATATATTTTATATTTTTGGAGTGATATCATTTTTAAATGATTTTTTGCGCTGTTTTTAGCTTTTAAACAATCCATGGTTTGGCTTCTGACAATGCTTAAGTAGGAAAACCGCTGTCATTTGGACTAATAACTTGTATGAAAAACAGATTCACCCAGGTTGGAGATCCAAAAATTTGGGTCATCACCAAGAGCATCTGATGCACTTATGAAAGTATACTGGGCGACGTTCATAATAAAAACCTGCTAATTTAGGTGACGCCATATGCTTCAGAGATCATACACCGCACAGGAACAAAGTCATCCCAAACAAGGCATGCTAGGACAGGCAGAATCCCAAGCCCTTGAATAATGCCGCCCAACGTTCATAGTCAAGAAGGCGGGAGACGATTTTCCACACCAGCCCATACATCCGTAACGTAAATACCTGACTTGTTGGCATAATCGCCTTATACTTACACCTGTACAGCTCCGCCTGCAGCCCATTCATAATTTTTCCTTTGTTTGCAGATGACGTACGCCTTTCTCAAGGAGTACAAATCTCTGCGCAATGGATGCACTTGCATCTCTTTACTTAGCAAACATGATCACCTCTGGCACAAGCTGCCAAGTTTTCAGGGCTGTCACCTGGCAAAATCTTCGTCATTAGTGACCCGTTCACGCCATGGCAGAGCGTCAATACTATGTAGTGCACGTCACCAATACACCACGCTGTATTTGAGCAGCCATCAAACGCACTTCCAAGAAGTCTTATGCAAACAAACCATTTCTTACTTTAAAAGTGTGTGCTCCCTACCGTGAAAGGTGCATTAACCTTTAGCAAAACGTGCCGGCGCTGGCAGCTCTAGAACGAACGTTTTCTCCTTCTTGGAGAGATCAAAATGTTATTCTGTCCACTGCCCTGTTGTTCAAATCTTGATAAGGACTGGAAAGTGATAACGGGGTAGGTAGATGGAGTCAGGACTTGGAAGTTTCTACCACCAGTGCATATGGGGTTGTGCAGCTCCAAACAAGGCTGGGGAAGCCCGACCAATACTGTGAAGCGAAAACAAACAAAGAGAGCACAAACCTTGCGCATTACCTCAGTTAATTAATACATTTTAATAAATTTTGGCTTAATAAATTAATAAATTCTGTAATTAATAAATTTTGTCTTACTGAGGTAATGCGTAAGGTTGGTGCGCTCTTTGTTTGTTTTCGCTTCACAGTATTGGTCGGGCTTCCCCAGCCTTGTTTGGAGCTGCACAACCCCATATGCACTGGTGGTAGAAACTTCCAAGTCCTGACTCCATCCACCTACCCAGTGTTGGGTCATAGAGCGCAAGAGAGTTTGGAACAGTGCCCCATCGTTGGGTGTCCCTGGGGAGGGAGCAACATTGCCCCATCGTTGGGTGTCCCTGGGGAGGGAGCAACATTGCCCCATCGTTGGGTGTCCCTGGGGAGGGAGCAACATTGCCCCATCGTTGGGTGTCCCTGGGGAGGGAGCAACATTTCCCCATCGTTGGGTGTCCCTGGGGAGGGAGCAACATTGCCCCATCGTTGGGTGTCCCTGGGGAGGGAGCAACATTGCCCCATCGTTGGGTGTCCCTGGGGAGGGAGCAACATTGCCCCATCGTTGGGTGTCCGTGGGAGGGAGCAACATTGCCCCATCGTTGGGTGTCCGTGGGAGGGAGCAACATGATTGAGAGTGCCTCAATGGCCAGATAAAGGCAAGCAAAGGGCCACATTCAGCCCCTAGGCCACAGTTTGGAAACCACTGCCTTAGATGTACATTAGGCAGATCTAAAAAAAATACCAATTAATGTAGGTGTATTACTAGGAAAATAATTAAAGCGGGACTTCAAACTTGACACTATTGTGGCCCTGAGCCCACTGTTCCATGTCACCATCCTTGGATATCCTGCACGAGCACAGGTCTCTGCCAGGTTTTAAGTGGATGAGTGTATGTGAAAAAGTAAATTAAAATTGGCGAAAAAACTCCAAAAATTTAAGAAAGATAAAGGATTTGAAATCACAACTTGAAAGCCAAAAAGGGACAAAATATGGATGAAAACAATACACTAGGTCAGTCTTTCTGAACCCTGGTTCCATGGAACCATAGGGCTCCCCCAGATATGGCTGGGGGTTCCTTGATCATTGAACCATTTCTGTCCCTCAGATAAGCTCTTACTGACATCAATGATCTTTTTAGCCATCTGTAAGGTTGGAATCGTTCCCATTGACCACAGATGTAAAAGAGCATTATCCTCTTACAGCATAGTATTTATAAGGGGCTCTCCCAAAAGTTATTCTATGATTTCTCAACAGTAACAAGGTTGAGAAGGCCGCATTAGAAGATGGAAAGAAAAATGGCCTTCATGTAAGAGTTACATTAAACAAAGAATTCAGGGATTTTCCAATTACACTTGCGAATCTGACTTCCTAGTAAATCTAAGAGCCACCTAATGACTCACAATGAACTACGCTAGCATTCTTCTCTGTTAAGGAAATAAATACATCTGGCTTTATTCAGCACTTCCCAATTAATGGCTATGTGCACTTAACCTCTGAGGTATAAAAGCTGACTATTGTAAGCACCCGTCAGTGGTAAATGGTTTGTCTCAAAACCAAACTGCCATTTTCGTTGGACAGCTTGTTCTGGATCTGCTGGCGGGATCACCAGGTGAAAAAAGAAGGGGGAGGGAAGCCCTAAAAACTGGCAGCCACCACATCTAAGAATTGGTAAACTCCATTCTGGACACCCCTTTGTTAAATGGTTTGTCTCAATCTGTTAACTGCCACTTTTACTGTACAGCTCGGATGCTGAAAAATAAATTGATTACCAGGTAAAAATAAAAGCAAAAAATAAATAAATAAAACTAATGCAGCTACCACATCTAAGGACTGGTAAGATGCATTAGAATACACTTTTTTGAGTTCATTACCACTTTAAATCACAATCTTCAGTCTGGCCTCATGTAGCTGGGAGTAGGTAGTCAAATAATTGCTGTTCATCCCCACTATTCACACCCTCCTCCATGGGCCTTGCAAATGAATCGGTGATCTCCATGTGCAGAAGCCGCCATTCACCCAGCCTGTGCTCTCACATCCAACTCTGCAGAGCCTGTCACATTGGATACAATGCAAGTGCCCCTTGTCTGCCTTCTCCTACATCTAAACTGAAAGCTGAAATGTGACGTCCTGTTGAATAAACGCAAGTTTCCAGGGATGGCTTCGCAGAAAAGAAACACTGATATTTCGGTTCTGATGAATTATGAAGCACGCTGACATTAATAGGAATGGAAAACAGGAACTCAGCCGGTCACGTGGTAAAAGCATTATTGACGCATGAGAAATCTGTGCGCACCTTCTATCCAAAATCATTTGTCCTAGGAGGACAGGAGATATACAAGAACATGGACTTCCCAACGCAACCTGCAGAGCTTTGATTCATTTTAGGCATTTATTTAAAACGCCAACAATTTCCATAGCATGTTACATATATATTGTTCTTTCTCATCAGTCCCTGTCCTCAAGGAGCTTACAATCCAAGGTCATCATCTCACATGCATGCACATACTAAGGCCAATCTAGACAGGAGCCAATTAACCTACCTGAATGTCCTTGGGGTGTGGGAGGAAACCAGAGAACAAGGCAAAAACCCATGCAAACAAAGGGCTAACAAGCAGGCAGTGTCTTAGTTGGCATTTGAACTGACGAACCAAGTGCTGCAAGGCAGACGTGGTAACCACTAAGCCACTATTCATATACACTGGCCAGAAGGTTAGAAACCCCTTACAGCAGAGCTTCACCGGAAAAGAACATCAGTGTGATGAGACTCCTGTGATGTGTTCCTTCTCCACATCTTTCCAGTTAGTCTTTATTGGTGCCTTGCCTAGGCATGGATAACGTACCCTCAGCCTACTTGCAACCTCCTGGGATATACGTCACAAAGCCCAGGAGGCTACAAGACAAGCCTCACGGTAGTCCATGAGCTCGGCACATACACAGTAAGGGAGAGCCAGCTGTGAGTGATCAGGACATGACAGCTGGCTCCCAAATGCATGATGGGCACGCAACATCAGAAGCCCAATGAGGAATCAAGGGCGAGAAAGAGTGATGTTTAAAAGGGGTTTAGGCTCCAATGGGAACATAAGAAAATAGTACCACTCTAATGCCGCCCCCCACCCCCCCAAACCTCTATCAGTTGGATCAGCATGTGAATGGACTGGTGCAAGGATTGGCTTGACAGGCTCTAGAAGACTTCAACAAAAAGGGGGTCATCTGCACACAGACACCAGCTCCTTGTTACATAAATGTGAAAGAAATGGGTAGAAAATGGCTTCAGCTCCTGTTTTCCATCTGTAGAGAACTCCTCAGAAGCATTTTTGCCCTTCTTCGGGCCTCACTGTAGAGGCCTGCACAGGGCTTCATCATAGAGGCCTCTACTATTAAGCCCCGAGAAGGGCAAAACATGTCTGTGGAGTACTCTACAAGTGGCAAGCCAGAGCTGAGGCCATCATTCACTCATTTTATTCACATTCATGTGAACAGGAAATCTGTGTCTGTGTGCACAAGGCCGCCATTTTGTTGAGGTCCAAGAGCAGGCAAGCCATCCTTGATATTTAGTCAGCCAAAATACTGCAGGCAGAATGGAAGTTGGAGACGGCTACCTATCCCCTGACCTGCGGCAGCAAACTTTTTTTTTTTTTTTTTACAGTTCCTGGTAACCCCTGCATTGAACCTTGAAGCCATGTAATCATTTAGCATCCAGATATCAGCTGAAGTTAACTATCAAATCGGCCAACAAGAGTTGTATCTACCTGTAGCTAGAGTTGACACCTGGCCAGCATTTTACCAAGACGCTATACATCCATATTGCTTCATATTTATGAATATATGGTTTCTGTGGGTTGATTGCCATGAGTCAGTGTTACTAATTACCACATTGGCGTGTAGAAAATTGCATTCACCTAGCTAGACTAATGTTTGTTTAGTTGCAACTATGGAGAAATAGGCGCTCCTTATAAAGGACTATTGTATTATAACAATAACTGTGCCTAAATGAATATCAGAAACCCCATACGGACAAGAGGAGTTTTTCGAAGCTCCTACTCCCATCAAATATTTGTTACTGGCTTCCAACAAAATGTTTATTAGTGAGTTTTAGGTCTGCGATTGGCTACAGTGGCAGAGTTGAGAACACATGTAAACAGACCTCGTTGACATTGCATATTCCAGTGGCTAATATGTTAGAAAGGGATAAGAAACTTGGCAGTACTGGAGGAATCCAAAGCCCAGCATCTTCCTCCAAAGATTAATAAAAATTTCATTCAGCCGTTCCTAACACACCAAGATAAAAAAAAAAAGGGGGGGGGGTGGCTTGCAGAATTTAAAAACATTACCTAGACATTTAGCTATGTGTTTTTATGTTATTGGAGAGGTTTGCTTGAATATAAATAAAGTTGGTGGAAGGAGCCAGATATTGGGCACCTGCCCATGGGTAGGCAATGTTTAGCTGAATAAAAAAAAAAAAGAAAAAATAGAAGTTTGGAAATATCAGAAATAAGACCTTCATCAGAAAATAAGCTCTTATTACTGAGAAAACAAAAAGTTACACCAATGTCCATGGAGTACGGTGTTTAAAACATCTGGCACATTGAAGTCAGCAAAAAAAAAAAAAAAACACATAGGGGCCTATTTATGAAAACTGGGATGGGGGAAAGCTGCGTTGTTCTCCATACCAGCTAGATATAAAAGATCTTCTCCAAGTCAATATTTATGGAAAGGGTTTCAGCTGCATCTGCACTTGAACTGCACATCTTTGGTCATTTTGCAGGATTTTTTTTAGCTTTTTTTCTGGTGTTTTTGCATGCTGAGGCTTGAGGTTCTTTTTCTGTTTTTTGCATACTTTCCCGGGGTTTCCATTGCAATCTATTGGGGCCAAAAAAGTTTGAAGCTCATACTTTTCTGAGCTACAAGTGATTCTACACTCAATGGGAAAACAATGGGATTTTGGATGCTGAGCATTTGAGCTACAGGTGTGAATGGGGCCCCAAAGAGATTTTGTGATTCTAACACCTTATATTCTATCTGAAGTCCCAAGGTCTTACATCCAATGGTGGATACAGCTTCACTTGTGCCATGTCAGAAATTTCGACCGGTTCAGCAGGGACCGGCCAAGGTTCAATCCATCTATGGGCAGTCTAGTTACACGGAGATCAATCCATCAATCGACTTCATTGCAACCAGCCTGTAGGGTTTTTTCTACATGCAGTTATAGCTGCCAGCAGTAATCATTGCGTTCTGACAGCCATTAAGGCTCCTGGTTGGCAGAGCACAATATCACAGCAGGAGAGATTCCCCCCATCAACACTGACTATCGATAGGGGAATCGAGCAATTTTCTTTCTTGCAGCATCATCATCTTTGGCCTACCTTAGACACTCACCATTGTTCCTTCACATATGCATGCATGCTCCTCCTATCATGGTTGCCTGCCCAGAGTCCTCCTTGGCCAATATCGCAAAGGACGCTTTTTTAATATTTACCATTTGCAAGACCTGCTACCTATAGTGTCCATTTCTGCTAGCATCTCAGATTTTACAAACTCATACCCTGATTCACACCCGAGGATTTTGTAGCTTGAAGCTCAAAGCTCTCAAAACACTCAACTAACATCTCATGCTTTTAAATCAGACTCATTCACATACGAGGTTCCTGTAGCTAAATGAGCTACTTATGAAGCAATTACACCTCAGTGTCCCAATCTACAATGTGAATAGTTCATTAAAAAAAAAAAAAAAAAGCATGAAAGTCCAAATCATGTTATCTTCCAGCTTTCACCAAGCATTTAGAAAACCACCATCCATGTCAAAACTCCACTGTATGGTAGCATGTCAAAGATATACTGTCTAACATTAGAACAGCAATGAGCACTTTTTTAGTATGGTACCCCCATGGCTTTCCTCTCTCCACAGACAAGATGGGATCACTCCACTCCAGCAGAGGTCAGTGCCAATGTTTGCATCCATACACAGTGTCATCCATCTTAAAAAAATGCTCATAGTGTAGTAATTTTAATCATAATCCACAGTATAAACACTAAAAATCATCCACCATAAAAACTCTGACAAATGCCGCTTTGCAAACTTATATAAGGGGCCACCAGACCAGCAGGGAATAGCAGCACGACTTCTAGCCCTTTACAGCATTGCTCAATGCCATTTCACGTGACCATGCGTCTTCAGGAGCCTTTATCTGGGTTTAGATAAACTCATGTTTTTCATAAAGCAAAACTTAACTTTTACAGTAGGGAATGGTTGGAACCAGGGGCGGACTGACAACCCATGGGGTCCCCGGGCAATAGGGGATCATGGGGCCCGTGTCCTTGCCCAAAGTCAAAAAAGTCTATGAAAAAAGTACCAGGGGCATCTCATGGGGCCCCCTACCGACCCCAGGCCGTGCCCGAGTTTCCAAATGGTCAGTGCGCCCCTGGTTAGAACCCAATAATTGACTGCGCTATATAAGTACCTGTAATAATCATTTTTATTTTTGGATATGGTCTGTCCCATAGTTAAGTTTTCTTCACTTACTGTCTTGGGACCCAACAGAAAGTGTGGGGAATCCTTTCGGAGATGGAGGTCACCAAAAAAAAAAAAAAAAAGTCTTCCATTCTCAACATTTCTACTCAATTCCTGACTCCATGACAGTTAAAGATTTGTGATTTTCTCTCACTTTCAATCCCATGGACTATGGTCACCTGGATGAATACAGAGGGCGAATCTTCCCATCAGGGGCATAGATCACAATAAAGACCTGACCCTCCACCAATTTATTCAAAAATAAACAAAATATGGATTTAGATACATTTAAAATGTTCCAACCCACCAAAGGCAAGCAAGAGTGAGGGTTGGATTGTTTCCAGTGGTCAGCTGAGACCCTTTTCCTGTTTGGACCCCCTGCCTTATATACTGTATGAAAGCTTTGGTTTGTAAACTTCGAATGTGGTTGTTGCCGAAAATTAAATATGGTTCCTCCGAGATGCATTCATAAATAGACAGATCCTGAAAACTCCATGTTGCATCAGGCAGACATCCTCTAAAAATAGAATAACCCATCTAGACAAGACAAGGACATTATGTTATAACCGGTGTCCCTTACATCATAAAAACAAACACAAAGACACTAAAACTGATTTCAGGACACACAGTCAATCTTCAGTGCTTCTTTAATCCAAGTTTCATAGTGCTTCTAGGCAGGACTGTGGCCTCTTTCCACCTGTGCCGGTCAAACGCGCACCAAAACTTTAGACCAGGTTCACATGAATCCATTTTAAAGCATGCTAAAAAAGGCTTGAATGTTTCTCTAAAATAAAGAGGTTTAGGATTACCTGATTGTGCAAGGGTATTTCACAGAGTGGCTTATTATCTCTTCTGGGGTCCCCCGCCAGTGCTCTCCACTCTTCCTCTTCTCTGCATGCTCCATAGCAAGCATCTTGCTATGGGGGCACATTTACAGGCACACTCCCGAGCCAGGCTGTGTGTGTCCATAGATGCATACAGCGTGGTTCAGCCCTGCCCCCACTCACAGGACATGACTGACAGTAGCAGGAGCCAATGGTTTCCGCTGCTGCCTCTGTGTCTTTTGAGGAAAGAACACAGGCCATTGCTGCTGCAGATGCACACAGCGCCGGACCAATAAGTATTTGGGAGTGGGAGGGAAAACTGGCAATAGGGTCATGGGCAGCCACAGTTCATTGATGCACATAGGGAGTGAATGCTGGCCCAAGTAGTCCAATCTAATAGAAGAGCTACTGTAGCTCAAACTGATGAAAAGTGAATGCTGGTTCCTATAGAAAGGTGTCCGAACACACAGAACATTGCAGTTTGTGGTGTATGGGGCTGTGTACTCGCAGACCGCTGAGGGTGCCCATGCTGACCCATGTCCACAGCCGAAGTAGCATCAGAACTGGACCACGAAGCAATGGAAGATGTGGATGTCCAGGTACTTGTGTGACCTGGGGAAAAGATGGCACCAGGATGCAGTATGGGAAGGCGGCAAGCTGACGGAAGCAGTGAGATTCTTTGGTCAATGTTCCGCTTAGAAACCCTGGGTCCTGCCATTTATGTGGATGTTACTTTGACATGTACAACCTAAACATTGTTGCTGACCTAGTACACTGCTGGAAACCGTACTCCCTAACAGCAGTGGCCCCTTTCAGCAGGATAATGAGCCATGCCAAACTGCATAAAATGGTTCAAGAATGATGATTTGAGAAACAGAGTTTGAGGTGTTTACTTGGCCTTCAAATCCTTCAAATCAATCCAATCGAGCATCTGTCTCATGTGCTGGAAAAACAAGTCCAATCCATGGAGGCTCCACCTCGCAACTTACAGGGTGTAAAGGATCTGCTACTGACGGCTGGGGGCCAGATACCACAACATATCTTCAGGAGGTCTTGTGGAGTCCACACCTCAATAAGGGCCGTTTTGGAGGCGAAATGGGGACCTACTCAATATTACGCGGTTAGTTATGTTTTTACATATTTGACCAATACGAAACGTTCCTTGCCTATAAGATTTAATGCCAAACTGGCCTACCAGCTGGGGAACCCCTAAAACGTCTGCACCACCACAGAAGCCATGAGAAATACTGAAAGCCTATGCAGTGGGTAGAGGTGGATTACCCAATCACTGTTTGCAATGGTGTAATGAATTCTTCCCATTCAAATGCATTTACTGGCTCTAATGAAGAATACTTTCTAATACTTCCTCCCAGAGACAGAGCAGCTGTACATAGATAAGTGTTTTATGAATGAATTAGTGGAAAAGAAACTGCACACAGCCTCCAGCCTTCCAGGAGCACTGTGCCTCACTAAACTGTATACTTCCTTTAGGCTGTTAAATTGATAATATTAACCTTGCTTGCCGAGATGCATTAAAAAAAAAAAAAAAAAGGCCTGGATTCCCAGAACAAAATGTAATTAGCCAGTTGTAGTTCACTTGAGCAACAAAGGAACTGGCAGGATATGATTTGGTGTAAATCAGGAGATCATCTAAAAATGGGACATACTAGATACCGCACGTTCTGATGCCTTTTCATACCAAATTTAACCACCTCCCGTCCGGCCATTGTATATAAACGGCCAGACGGTGGCAGTGCAGGGTCGGGTGGCAGTTTATAAACAGCCTCTCCACACCCTGTTTGTGCGCGCTCCCTGGGAGCGATCCGGTGCCCGCTGTGTCCTCTGTGCAGCAGTGCCCCCCAATACTCCAAAGGTTGTCTTGTTACCTTCATGCATAGAATGTATGAAGGTAAAAGAAAAAAAAAAAAAAAAACCTGGGACCTTTACAACCACTGTAAGAATTTCCAGTACTGGTGTTACCAGAAAAGAACCTCTAAATTGGTAAGCAACAATTTTAAAATATTTTAAAAGTTATAAGTAGATTTATATATTTATAGGTTATATTAACCACCTCCCATCCGGCCGTTGTATATAAACGGGCGAACGGTGGCAGTGCAGGGTCAGGTGGCCGCTTATAAACGGCCTACTCGCACCCTGCTTGTGCGCGCTCCCTGGGAGCGCGCAGCACCACGATCCTGTGCCCGCTGTATCCTCTGGACACAGTGGAACACCGATCGTCGGATGGGACCTCTGTACGAGGTCCCAATCATGTGATCACTGATTGGCCAATCAGTGATCACATGCAGAGTAGTAAGCAAGATGTCACTTGTGACATCATTGCTTACTACGTGTGAAATCTGTGAATGATCACAGAGGTCACATGGTACAAGACTATTCACAACAGCCTTGTGCCATGTGACAAGCTGTGACCAATCACAGCTCACTCAGTAGTTCTCAATGGCTGCAAGAATGCAGCTAGAGAGAAGGAGAAATGATTGATTTTACAGCCTTTAGGGGTGTAAAAGCAATCAGTGTAGAAAAAAAAATATTCATCACCCCCCACAAGTAGTATAGTGACACTGTACTGCTAGGGTGACAGTATGTAAAAAAAAAATTATATATATATATATATATATATATATAAAAATTTTAAAAAAATTAAAAAAGGGTTTCAAAATTATAATTTTTGGTTATAAACTAATTTGGGTAATTTTTTTTTTACTACAACTAACGGAATACATTTTGGCCAAGATTTATGATGAAATACTATTTGCAAAAACTTTTATAAAAAAAAAAAAAAAAAAACTTTTCAAAATTTTTGGACTTTTTAATATACATAGAAAAAAAAATAAATAAATACCACCAAAATAAAGCTTTATCGGTCTCAAAAAAAAGCTAAAAAAATCATATAGTTACAGTGTTGCATGACCACGCAATTGTCATTCAAAATGTGATAGCCCTGAAAACTGAAAATTGGCCTGGACAGGAAGGGGGTAAAAGTGTCCGGACTGGAAGTGGTTAAGGAGTAGTCCTTTTAGGCCATCGACCAAATGCTGCACAGACTCATGTGCATGATGGCCAACTATTCCTCCAGACATCCAGTGACATCTGGTTGTCCTCTGTAAAGACGAAGCCAGCTGAGGAGTCCTATGGGGCTTGCCCAATGGACTGAAGAGGTGCATGAATAGCCAACTGCCTTCAGTCTTCTCAACAAGAAAAGGAAACTAGTGGACAGGTCACTGAGATTTGTGTGCAACAATTGCTTCTAAAGCTGAGAAGCCCTCATGGCCAGAGGCTCCCTTATCAGACTTGTTACTAGAAGGCTGTAAGTTATCAAATTCTTGCCTGAGTATAGTACAGTGGATTAGACCTGTTTATAGCCATCCTATTAGATCTACTCTCATATGGCAATATGTATTCACTGCAGTCAGTGGTGTATTTAGGTTTTGTGCTGCCCTAGGCAACACAAAATTTGACGCCCCACCGCAGAGAGAGCCTGACATTGACCAACAACACCCCTGCCTCCCACCCAAGAATGCCTTCCACTACCACTGCCCTCCATACACCAACCACCATCCCCAAAGGCGAGAGACAGAAAGACACTCATCTTCGCAGCCCTGGACATCCCCGGGAACGAGAGTTGGGCTGTGCATACACCGTCATGAAACCCGCAGCCTCTCTCAGAACCCACCAGGTCTCCATGTCACGTGTGTCCCTTTTTCTGTTCCTTCTTTTGAGGGGCAGTGCTGCCCCTCCTGAAGAATGCCGCCCTAGGCAAATGCCTTGTGGTAAATACACCCCTGACTGCAGTGTGGGTCTAATATACAAGTACATCAACACGAGGGGCCAGGCCTTGCCCAAGATGCCTCCAGTCTTACACTAGGTTCACACCTAAGCGTTTTCTGCAGCGTTTTGCAGAAAGGCAGTGCACTCCATTTAACATGATTTCCTATGTGACATTATTTCAGGTACTTATATAGCGCCGTCAATTTACACAGCGCTTTACATATATATTGTACATTCACATCAGTCCCTAACCCTCAAGGGGTGTACAATCTAAGGTCCCTAACTTACATTCATACATACACATACTAGGACCAATTTAGGCAGGATCCAATTAACCTACCAGCATGTCTTTGGAGTGTGGGAGGAAACCGGAGTACCCGGAGGAAACCCACGCAGGCACAGGGAGAACATGCAAACTCCAGGCAGGAGGTGCCGTGGTTGGGATTCGAACCAGCGACCCTTGTACTGCCAGGTGGAAGTGCTATCCATTTAGCCACTGTGCTGCCCCATGTTCACACCTATGCATTTCCAACCAATACGTTACTTGGAAAAGGTCAGGGACTTTTTTTTTTTTTTTTTTTTGAATGCAAAATGGTGCATTTTTGGTTCTAGACTTCAATGGGAACGCTGCAGAAAATCATGTACTGCTTTTTTTGCTGCGTTTTGCATTTAAAATCTGCCTAGCAACAAGAAAAAAATAAATAAAAAATGCAAAACACATCAAAAAAGTGGCAAAAACGCAACGCAATGCAGAAATGCCTCAAAGGCAACCTGCATAGGTGTGAACCTAGGGTTAGGCACTTTCCTGCATGCAGCTTGAAGTTTGAAGACATGGACTGAGGCTAGTGCAGTTTTTGTTAAAAAGAAAAACTTCTATCGCCAAAAAAAAAAAAAAAGAAGGATATCAGACATTTACCTCAAGTCTAATTGTAACGGTTCTGTTACCTGTGAGCTCGATGCTTACAGAACAAACTAGTTCTAACCATTGTTGGCCCACTTTTGAATATATAAAGAATAAAAAAAAAAATAAAAAAAAAGCCATATACTGTATCTATAAAGGCCATCAACCATCCAAGTGCTTAGACACGAGACGTCTTATATCTACAGCTTTATCCAAATCTTTTTAGGTAAAAATGTTGCTATCCAACCATCATAGAATGTTCTCCTTATGAAGGCACTCATTGGTGTACTAACTCTTCATTAACAAAAGGTTTTATTGAAGAAATTGTAGACTACGAGCATACAAAAAGGTAGTAGCTCAGCTACCCCAAAAAAAAAAAAAAAAAAAAGAAGAAGAAAAGATAGAACTATACAAAACATGCAAAAAAGAAAAAAAAGGGAAACAGCTAAAAGCCCTGTTAGCCACAAAGTGTTGCATGGACATATCCGCAAACTAATAGCGAGAATGGAGGAGACAGTTTAAAAAACATGGTCCCTGTGGGTAAGCCAACAAGCCCATTCCTTTTGGCACTTAGGAAGGGGATAAGGTGATAAACTCATTCCATAAGCTGATGATCACTTGTTAGAAGGGAACATTTGGTGACTTTCAGCTCTATGCAATAGTCCATTGCACAGCCCTCAGGGTGGGATGAGATGAGACTACGATGTACCTGTGGGGTTTAAGTGTGACGGAGGAACAGATAATGAGCTAAAGGTGTGTTTCAAAAGTGCTCTCTTCCTGACAGTCACTAAAGCACCATCTATTTTCTATATATAATTAACTCCACCGCTGCAAGGACAAAAAGGTGTCCTGATTTCCTATTCCCAAGCAATGAAAGAGGACAACCTTTCTCAACCTTTTCAGCAGAGAGGAACCCTTGAAATAGCACTGAGGTCTCAGGGAACTTCTGCTAAAAAATTACAATTTCTACAACGCATGAGACATTGTAAATGGTCAGTGAGAACGCTCCTTACACTTGTGGTCATTGGGAAGAATTTTCCCCTTACAGATAGCTAAAAAAAAAATATCAGTGGCGCCAGTGGGAACTTATCTGAGAGGCAGAAATTGCTCAAGGAACCCCTAGAAACCTCTGGGAGGAAGCCAAGGGATTCATGGAACCCTGGCTGAGAAACCCTGAAAAACAGTATGTAGTACCACGTTTCCCCGAAAATAAGACCTACTTACAGGTTTCCTTCTGGGTGAAATATAAGGCATCCCCCCGAAAATAAGGCCCCCCTAGGCTCGGTCTTGGAATGAAAATTAATTTACTGTAAACTGGTTGCTAGGGCCGCCCCGACTGGCGTCTAGCAACCAGTGACGTTACGCGGAGTCCTGACGTCACTGCTGTGTGGAGGCGGAGCGGAGGTCGGAGTGAGCGGTGAACGCGGGGCGGGAGAGAGGAGGAGACTTTTGCAGATGCGTGTGAAAGAACAGGAGGATCAGAGCGGACGGGACGCGGCGAAGATGGTGAGTGCTGGTCTGTCTCTGGTGACACTGCCTGTTATGATGATGTTCCAGAAGAAGATGATGACATGATTGTCATTGAATAAATGAGTTAATTCCTGATACTGTAGGATTCACAGTTTGTCTGGTTTGTGTTGACAACTACCGTAGTACTGTACCGTATACAGGTAATAAATTTCCTTTATTTCCATTTAACAATAAATGTGTACCGTATTCTTCTTCATAGAAAAATAAGACATCCCCCTGAAAACAAGACCTAGCGCATCTTTGGGAGCAAAAATTAATATAAGACACGGTCTTATTTTCGGGGAAACAGGGTAGTAAGTGGGACAAATAAATGTAGTCATGGAGATTTAATAGGGATACATAGGGAGATAGTACCCTTAGTTTCTGAGGGGTCCAAAAACAGGTCCACAAATATTGTATAGGTAGTTTATTTTTTTTTCTCTTTCTTCCTCTTTATCATAAAGGTTTGAGGTCTTGAACCATTTCCAAAATACCTCTTGTGGTGCTCCTCCCTTTATTAGTCATAATGACTCAGACTGACATCTTTAGTCGCGGGCTCCATTACAAACAGGCCTTGATGAGAAGAGCTTGAAATACATTTCTTATGGTTTAGGACACAAAGAACATATTGAGCAGAAAGAATAAATACACACAAACTCAAACATTTGAAGCCATTCTGCTTTCACACTACAGCACAAGAGCCAATTTAAAGCTCTACATAAGGGAAAAGAAAAATGCTCCCATAGAATGGGGTTGCCCCACCGGCTAAATGCTGGTTTAGGTCTAAGGGGCCATAATAAAGCAGTTTTTATTACCCAATTTTCCACTCCGGCAGGCTCCCTGTAGGCCAGGGTTAAGCCAGCTATAGATGGTTTGAATGGTCCCTGATGAACCGGCTAAGATTTGAACCATCTCTGAGGAGGCCGTTTGTTCCCAAGTCAATCCACCAATCGATTGGGTACAACCAGTATGCTGGATTTTTATATGTGATTAGAAATCTAGCAATAATCATGGTGTTCTCCCATTGAGACAGCTCTCCACCGAGAGAACATGATAGTTCCATGGGAGGGATTCCCCCATCAACACTGAATGTGTTGATTGGGGAAATCAAGAGATTTTCTTTCCTGCAACCCGTGGTTGCAGAAAAGAAAAATCATGTCTATGGCCTGCTTTAGGCAGTAACCTCCACTCCGGCTATGTGGCACCTACAAACCCAATTATACCACGGCCTCTGGGAGTCATGAATAAAGTCCTGCAAGGCCGCACAGGATTTGTATTTTTCACCACAACTGGAGTACCAAGGTTGCTTAGTCGTGCTGTAGGCTGTAAGACTGGTGCCCGCAGCCTCCTCACCTCTAAGCTCCAATGATTGCAATTCCACTTACATCATCAAGTCCCATCAAAGAAACAAAGAAATCAGTGCATCAGGTTCTATAGAGTAGTATATCAAAACACCATTTATTTACACAAGAAAAGAGCAACTGTAGGTCACAAATAGAAGCGTGAAGCTAACAAATAAAGCTCCATGAGGCTGTGGTCTGCCCTTCTCCAGCCCCAGCAGGTGGTTGGATAAGCATTCTTCAGTTGTTAAAGACAGAAGATGCCCCAAAGATCAGAGCAGTTTGCCTCAAAGGATGATCTAAAATGCCATCTGTGATCTTCAGTCCCACACGTGGCAATTGGTAGGTGTTTCGGGGAGAACCTCCCCTTCCTCAGCCCGAGCTACCTCCAAGGAGAGAGAAAAGCAATACCACCGCCCAACTCTTGAAGCACCAAAAGGGCAGTCTTATTACCTTTCATTTATCAAGTCCAATTTGAGCCCATACCTGAACTGGAGGTGAAGATGTAAAAAGGGACAGTCCACTGCTGAAGTGGAGGGAAGTAAAGGAGAGCGTTGGCTGCCATGGGAGCAGAGAAAATATTTTAAATAAAACGTTTTTTTTTGCAACCCCCCTAGCTATTCTCAACCAGGGTTCCTCCATAGGTTGCTAGAAGTTCCTAGAGCAGTGGTTGGTTGACCTTCTGTTTGATGGTGCCTGCATAGTTCCTGGGCCAACACCACTTGAAAGCTGCAGGACCCCAAATTATCTTTTTAGCTGTCTGTAAAGGATGGCATTCTGATCACAACTGTATGGGAGGTATTCTTCCCACTGACCACCAATGTAAGGGTCATTTTTCCCCACAACTCCCAATTAATAGGTTTTACCATGGGCTCCTCAAGACTGGAAAGTTATTTCAAGGGTTCCTTGGAAGTTAAAATGTTGAGAAAGGCTTCCTAGACCTAAATGAGCTTTAAACCCTTGCTTTGCTGGGATGCAGAAATTTTCCCTTCCCTGGATATAGGCTTTACGATAAACAAATATTCTACCCACAGTACATTCAACATCCAGATCCAATACAATCAACAAGGATACAAACAGGGAAGCAAAGTATAGGCAGAATGACACAAGAATGAGTCAGAATTTAGGGAAAATGAGACTGGTACACCGTGGTTAGAGCCTCCAAAAAAACCAACATCCTCTGGGTGACTCACAAGAGTGAGTGAAAGAAATGATTGCACACACACACCAATACTCTACAAAGGAAAGTCTTTGTTTGTACCTAGAAACATGCTCACACGGAGCCCTCTGAAACCACAAGGACCGTACACATCAAAAAGCCAGCATGTTCTATGATCAGGGAGAGCTTTGTAGTATGGAGTGGGTGGAGTGGAGGCCAGTTTCAAGGTGTAATGCTCTACAATACATCAAAGACCAAAAAAAGACTTATCACGGTCTTAGACAAATGTTTTAAGAAAAAGTAAATGTCAGAAGAGAACGATCTTTATCGACTTTAATGGTATAAGGTAAACACATAGTGATTTCCCTAGGCCTGCACCCCACAATCATTAGTAACAACACATTTCTGACTTGACAGCATAGAGCGTGCTTTATACACATATAATAGAAAAGCTTCATGTACACAGCCTGACCTCTAATAAATACGTACATTTCTTCCATTCCAGATACAGCGGTTTGTGCTGAAGACTGCACTAGACTGACTAGATCAGTCACTGGCTGTAGGTGGATGGTTGTGTGGGTGGGTAGGGAGTTGTCCCTCATGGTGGATACTGGTGGTAAACCCTCTTAGTGTTTGGGCTGCTGCCATTCTGGTACTGCCTTAAGGTCCATTTTACACGTAGACTTGGAATAAAAGGAAAGAAGGAGCGCCCCGATGTCCAAAAGAAGGCACTTTTGATGGTAGATTAAGAGGCATTTATTTATATATATATATATATATATATATATATATATATATATATATATATATATATATATATATATATATATATATACATATACATATACATATACACATACACACACACACACACACACAGTCAGGTCTATAAATATTGGGACATCGACACAATTCTAACATTTTTGGCTCTATACACCACCACAATGGATTTGAAATGAAACTCACAAGATGTGCTTTAACTGCAGACTGTCAGCTTTAATTTGAGGGTATTTACATCCAAATCAGGTGAACGGTGTAGGAATTACAACAGTTTGCATATGTGCCTCCCACTTGTTAAGGGACCAAAAGTAATGGGACAAATGGCTTCTCAGTTGTTCCATGGCCAGGTGTGTGTTATTTCCTCATTATCCCAATTACAATGAGCAGATAAAAGGTCCAGAGTTTACTTCAAGTGTGCTATTTGCATTTGGAATCTGTTGCTGGCAACTCTCAAGATGAGATCCAAAGAGCTGTCACTATCAGTGAAGCAAGCCATCATTAGGCTGAAAAAACAAAACAAACCCATCAGAGAGATAGCAAAAACATTAGGCGTGGCCAAAACAACTGGTTGGAACATTCTTAAAAAGAATGAACGCATCGGTGAGCTCAGCAACACCAAAAGACCCGGAAGACCGCGGAAAACAACTGTGGTGGATGACCGAAGAATTCTTTTCCTGGTGAAGAAAACACCCTTCACAACAGTTGGCCGGATCAAGAACACTCTCCAGGAGGTAGGTGTATGTGTGTCAATGTCAACAATCAACAAAAGTTTGCATATGTGCCTCCCACTTGTTAAGGGACCAAAAGTAATGGGACAGAATAATAATCATAAATCAAACTTTCACTTTTTAATACTTGGTTGAAAATCCTTTGCAGTCAATTACAGCCTGAAGTCTGGAACGCATAGACATCACCAGACGCTGGGTTTCATCCCTGGTGATGCTCTGCCAGGCCTCTACTGCAACTGTCTTCAGTTCCTCCTTTTTCACTGCACATAAATAATGGATTCCAAGCAGAAGAAATGTGTTGTCATTGAGTTATTGATGGAGGGGTGCAGGCTATTCAACATCTACAGAAGGCTACAAAACGGTTTACGGAGATGACACCATCAACAAGAACAATGGCATGTCATTGGCGATTCTCCTCAATGGTGTCATCTCCGTAAACATTCTGTAGTCTCCTGTGGATGTCTGACAGCCTGCACCCCTCCTTCATAAACTCAATGACATCATGTTGCTTCTGCTTGGGATCCATTATTTACCTGCAATGAAAAAGGAGGAAGATCTACTCCAAATTCCACTTGTTGGTAAAAGTAAATCTTCCCCTATAAGGTGGCAGAAAAACAAATCATTTAATGAAAAATGGTGGATGTGTACGGATTTTTTTCTTTGGAGAAAACATATATAGTACTGCATTATTTTTTTTTTTTTAACTGAATTCCAGAAAAAAATATCCTCCGTTGCAGTAGGGCTGCAAAGGAGTGGGACATTGAAGCCAAACTCCAGCTCACACTTTATAATCCATTACAGGTTTTTTTTTTTTCCCCATTTTGGGATAATGGTGTTGCATCAATAAATAAAAGCTGTTCATTTTAAAATCACCCCTGCCAGTGTTACATGGTTGGTCTCATCCACGTAAACCGATAATTCTGCTGCAGAGCTTGTGCTTTTGAAAAATAGACTTGCTAGGAAAAGGAAAAAAGGAGGAAAAGGAAAAAAGGAGGAAAAGGAAAAAAGGAGGAAAAGGAAAAAAGGAGGAAAAGGAAAAAAGGAGGAAAAGGAAAAAGGAAAAGGAAAAAGGAAAAGGAAAAAGGAAAAAGGAAAAAGAAAAAGGAAAAAGGAAAAAAAAGGAAAAAGGAAGGGGGAAAGGAAGGGAAAGGGGAAAGGAAAGGGGAAAGGAAAGGGGAAAGGAAAGGGGAAAGGAAAGGGGAAAGGAAAGGGAAAGGAAAGGGAAAGGAAAAGGGAAAGGAAAAGGGAAAGGAAAGGAAAGGAAAGGAAAGGAAAGGAAAAGGGAAAGAAAGGAAAGGGAAAGAAAGGAAAGGGAAAGAAAGGAAAGGAAAGGAAAGGGAAAGAAAGGAAAGGAAAGGAAAGGGAAAGAAAGGAAAGGAAAGGAAAGGGAAAGAAAGGAAAGGAAAGGAAAGGGAAAGAAAGGAAAGGAAGGAAAGGAAGGGAAAGAAAGGAAAGGAAGGGAAAGAAAGGAAAGGAAGGGAAAGAAAGGAAAGGAAGGGAAAGAAAGGAAAGGAAGGGAAAGAAAGGAAAGAAAGGGAAAGAAAGGAAAAGGAAGGGAAAGAAAGGAAAGGAAGGGAAGGAAAGGAAAGGAAGGGAAAGAAAGGAAAAGGAAAGGAAGGGAAAGGAAGGAAGAGAAAGGGAAAGAAAGGAGGAGAAAGGGAAAGAAAGGAAGGGAAAGAAAGGAAGGGAAAGGGAAAGAAAAGGAAGGAAAAGAAAAGGAAATAGGAAAGAAACTAAAAAAAGAAAACTAATGCAGCCACCACAGCTTAGAATTGGTAAGATGCAATGTAATAAATGATTGCTTTTGGGTTGAATACGGCTTTAAGATAAGATGATGCTGCAGCAGACCGCTTCTTCTCACTGGCCAAAACGTGAGACGGGAGATATTTTTAGTTTGTAAACACAGTTTATTGGCATTGGGCAGCCCGCCAATCCAGCCGTCCCTATATTCATATCTTTACATGTACAGAGCCCCTTTGTGTTTTACCAAATGTGAAGAGGCAACGAGAGTGTGAACTATAGGGGAGCCCAGAGCCCGGACGCAGCACATGCCTGTTTACAGGAGCTCAGCGCACCTTTGGCTCCATAGCATGAGGTTTCGGTTCCTTTCTATATACCAGGACTAGGCAACCAGGACTAGGCAACCAGGACTAGGCAACCAGGACTAGGCAGCATTTCCACAAATTGGATGCCAGGGATGAGATTCTTCTGTAATCTTTCAGTACCAAAAAAAAAAAAAAAAAAAAAAAAAAAAAAAGGGAAGTTTTTTTTTTATTTTTTTCCCCTCTTTGCTGGCTTGCAAGTTATTTTAATCTTTGCAGCCCTACAACAGCCAAGCAGATGCTGCAGATTTTGGCCGGCGTTGAAATTCTGTCTGATGCAACGCGGCAAACACCTCCAGCATAAACGGCGCGTGACATTCCAGCCCAATGCTGCCCCATCCTACTTACATGTGCGCACATACAGCGGCTAAAATTATTGCAGTCAGGCACACAAATAAACCTTCAACGTTAACAAACTGTGCCTTCATATAAACTGCATATCTGATCTAACCGGCATTAAATCCAAATGGGGAGGGTTCAGAGGAAAGGAAAAAAAAAAAAAAAAGAGAAAAAAAAACAACAAAAAAACGGTCTTATTTTATTTTTTATTTACAATTATTAATTTAAAGCTCAACCACACGCACAAACAAACAAACAAAAAAAAAAGAAAAGAAAAACAAAAAAGGGAGCTCAGGGAGGACGTTACAAGGAGGCAGAAAAACACAGTAAGGCAGTAAGGCTAGGCTCACACCTATGCAGTTTATGTTTGATCCGTCTCTGCAGTGCTTTTTGTGGTGCATTTTTGCACATGCGATTTTGACACTTTTATGGGGTTTTTTTTTTTGTTGCTAGGCAGATTAAAAAGGCAAAGCGCATCAGAAACGAACTACATGTCTTTCTCTGCAGAGTCTCCATTGAAGTCTATAGAACCAAAAACGCAACATATTGCATTAAAAAAAAAAAAAAAAAAAAAAGTCCCTGACCCTTTCCAAAAAACACACCGGGAGAAAAACACAGACGTGAACCTGTCCCATAGGAAATCCTGTTAAATGGATTGCGGTTTCCGCAAAATGCAGCAGAAAATGCATAGGTGTGAACCTAGACTAATAAAGGCTTTCATGAAAAACAGGTTACAGGGCCATCAAGTAGTGGATGTGTATGGATTAGTTTTGGAGGATAAGGATATTGTTTAGTGTCATATTAACTGGAGCACAATTCAAGGTGCATTGTAATAATTGGGTTTGTAAAGGCATTTCCTGCCACTGAATAGAATCCTCCTTACATTGGCGATCAAGGGAAAGAATGCTCCTTCCACTGGCGATCAAGGGAAAGAATGCTCCTTCCACTGGCGATCAAGGGAAAGAATGCTCCTTCCACTGGCGATCAAGGGAAAGAATGCTCCTTCCACTGGCGATCAAGGGAAAGAATGCTCCTTCCACTGGCGATCAAGGGAAAGAATGCTCCTTCCACTGGCGATCAAGGGAAAGAATGCTCCTTCCACTGGCGGTCAGTGGGAGGAATGCTCCTTCCACTGGCGGTCAGTGGGAGGAATGCTCCTTCCACTGGCGGTCAGTGGGAGGAATGCTCCTTCCACTGGCGGTCAGTGGGAGGAATGCTCCTTCCACTGGCGGTCAGTGGGAGGAATGCTCCTTCCACTGGCGGTCAGTGGGAGGAATGCTCCTTCCACTGGCGGTCAGTGGGAGGAATGCTCCTTCCACTGGCGGTCAGTGGGAGGAATGCTCCTTCCACTGGCGGTCAGTGGGAGGAATGCTCCTTCCACTGGCGGTCAGTGGGAGGAATGCTCCTTCCACTGGCGGTCAGTGGGAGGAATGCTCCTTCCACTGGCGGTCAGTGGGAGGAATGCTCCTTCCACTGGCGGTCAGTGGGCGGAATGCTCCTTCCACTGGCGGTCAGTGGGCGGAATGCTCCTTCCACTGGCGGTCAGTGGGCGGAATGCTCCTTCCACTGGCGGTCAGTGGGAGGAATGCTCCTTCCACTGGCGGTCAGTGGGAGGAATGCTCCTTCCACTGGCGGTCAGTGGGAGGAATGCTCCTTCCATTGGTGATCAAAGGAAAGAATGTCCCTTACATTGGTCAGTGGGAGGAATGATCCTTACATTGGTGATCAAAGGAAAGAATGTCCCTTACATTGGTCAGTGGGAAGAATGTTCCTTACATTGGTGATCAAAGGAAAGAATGTCCCTTACATTGGTCAGTGGGAGGAATGATCCCTCTATTGGTGGTCAGTGGGAGGAATGCCCCTTCCATTAGTGGTCAGTGGGAATAATGCTCCTTCCATTGGTGGTCAGTGGGAAGAATGTCCCTTACATTGGTGGTCAGTGGGAAGAATGTCCCTTACATTGGTGGTCAGTGAGAAGAATGCTCCTTACATTGGGGGTCAGTGAGAAGAATGCTCCTTCCATTGGCGATCAAGGGAAATAATGTTCCTTACATTGGTAATCAGTGAGAGGAACGCTCCTTACATCGGTGGTCACATTATTTTTGAGCATTACCTTTGTTACATTATAGATGCATGCATGATATAATTAATAATGAGAGAACACAATTATTGTGAGCTGTCCTGTGTTGTCACAACGGTCTAAACAAATATGGACTACCCAAAATTCATTTTGCATTTGTCCAGTGTAAAATAATAATAATAATAATAGGATTGACAATTCACAATGGCATTAGGTGTAAACATCAAAGCATGAAATATAGTTGAGAATTTTTGATTTTGTGCTAAAAAAAACAAACAAAAAAAAACAATCCTCCCTCTCAGCGGTATCGATCTCGGATCCTTGCATGGCGTGATCTCCTTTACTGAGTCAATACTCTGCCTTTCCAGAAACTGCAGCGACTGGCTGCCTGGTGATCTCCCGTAATGACAAGCTGCGTCTTCTACAAATCTATAGTAAACAGGAAGCGATGCTAATGCAGACACCATACAAAATGGAATTACTGACTCCTTTCATGATCGATTGGGTTTTTTTTTTCCCAAACATTACAAGTGTATTACTGAAAGGTCATTTTAGGCAAAACGGTATAAAAAAAAATTAAAAAAAAAAAAAGGAGGTCAAGAGGTTTAGCTACAAAAAGGAATCCGGAACTAAGAGAAGAGACGACTTCGGTTTAACCCTCTCTGCCGAAAAAACAAGTTTGTGATGGGTGGGGAGTCGCAGTGAACTGAGACAACCCATCTGCTGAGCGTATCACACCCTGACTGCAGTCTGGATCTGTGTTTGGGCAGAGGACTGACTCTGGCGGCTTTGTTCACACACACATTCCTTTGGGATGACAAGCACTGCCCACTGGGTTTTCTAAGGGTTGGGGCCTTGTGGGATTTCAGAACTTTACCCACTCCCCCCATCTGCTCCCCACTACAGTGACTCAGCTGACAAATATTTCAGGCCAATTAGAAATCGTTTAACCCGTCCTGGACCAGGTGGAGACGGATTGTACGAAAGCAAAACAAAAGCCAAGTCTTCGCACATCGGCCGAGGTGCAATGCAAATAATCGCTGATCCCTCTTCGCAGCAATGCTGGAAATGCACAAGTATGCCGGTATGTCCTGGAGGAGACGCCGCAGGTGAATGCCTAGACTGGAGATCCAAACAGTATAGGGTCTTAACCCAGCCACATATGGACTGATTGACGTCTGCAGAGACCGACCAAATTTTGATCCATGTATGGTCACCCGGTAGACCAGCCTGTCGGGTTTTTCATGATCACTGAGTGCTGCCAGCTATAGGGAGTTTGTATGTCCTCCCTGTGTTCCAATCGCCCAGGCCACATGTGTAAAACACAAGGCCCATGTGCCAAATGTAATTTCATGTGGCCTCTCCTGCAGCTGAGGAACCCCCTTACTCTAGGCCCCCACCTCATCTCAGCAGTTGGCAGCAGAGAGGAGGACAGAACTTCTCCTACAGATCCTGCACTTCTCCATACAAAGGCTCATCTCAGACCCCCCCCCCCCAGTCTGTCCGTCTCTGACAGTAGAGAAAATGACAGACCTCCTGCAGATCCTGCACCTCTCTGTGCAACCGCAGTTCCCCTTCATCCCCACCTCCCCTGGTCTCAGCATTCAGCAGCTGACTCCAGCCCTCCTCTGATCCTCCACCAGATCTTCCACTTTCTACAAGCCAGCTCCGCCTTCAGCTATTTCTCAGCAGGAGCATATAGTAAGGGGATGTAAGGTGGGGAACTCTCGACTTCTGCTGGGGGGGCTGTTCACATCTGATTTAAGAGAGGTGGATGTGGTTCTCTGGACATTTAATATTTCAGATACAACTGGCCCTTTATTATTTATTTATTTTATTTCAGGTACTTATATAGCGCTGTCAGTTTACACAGCGCTGTACATATATATTGTACATTCACATCAGTCCCTAACCCTCAAGGGGTGTACAATCTAAGGTCCCTAACTCACATTCATACATACACATACTAGGGACAATTTAGACAGGAGCCAATTAACCTACCAGCTTGTCTTTGGAGTGTGGGAGGAAACCGGAGTACCCGGAGGTAACCCACGCAGGCACAGGGAGTACATACAAACTCCAGGCAGGAGGTGCGTGGTTGGGATTCGAACCAACGACCCGAGTACTGCCAGGCGGAAGTACTAACCATTTAGCCACTGTGCTGCCCTTTAAGGGCGCAACTGGGTTTGATACCCTTGGTATAAGCAATTCAAGCAGAAGTCCCCCCTCCCTCTTCGCCCGCCGTTCATAGCATGCGCTATAGTGAGCGGGCAGTGAAACATTAATTTAGGGGGGGGGGGGGCTGAAGAACATTTGTGATAATGAAAGGATGACACAAAGATAATAAAGACTTGTAGTGCCAAAATGGAGATGGCCTGGATCAATCGATGTAAAGAAAAAATAAAGAACCAAAAACGGCCAGCTTCTGTCCAAAGGGAATGCTGGAAAAACAGCATCTGATCGGCATCCGATCAGCGCTGGCAGCCAATGGCCGCGAGCGCTGACTGGTGTGTTCCGGCGGATAGGTAGTACAGAGAGCTCCTCCCGAACTCTTTTTCGTTGAGCCCTCTGGGTTAAATGAAAAAGTACTGAGCGTGCACCCAGAATTAGTATGGCTACTGCATCTCTAGGTAATTAGGAAGCAAAAACAAAAAAGAAGCGCACCAACCTTGCGCATTACCTCAGTAAACCAAATTTTATTGAATACATAATCATACTCACAAACAATGAAGTATTTCAAGCATGTAAGTTCTCAGAGGAACTATGGAATGGTAAAGCCTGCACGAGTCCCATCGTAGGGGTAGAGACTCAGGGACCAGCTGACGCGTTTCGAAGGGTGTCCCTTCTTCATCAGTGCTCAGGCTCTGAGAAAGTACATGCTTGAAATTCTTCATGGTTTGGGAGTATAATTCTGTATTCAATAAAATTTGGTTTACTGAGGTAATGCGCAAGGTTGGTGCGCTTCTTTTTTGTTTTTGCTTCGCAGTGTTGGTCGGGCTTCCCCAGCCTTGTTCGGAGCTGCACAACTCACCTTTCCCAGGGATCAATAGGGCACATGCTCTACATACGTAGTGATGGAGGGGGGGTGCATATATTATGGAATCACACAGCTCATCAACATGGAGCCCAAGACTGAGCTCAGCCCTCCCAGGTTACCAAGGCAGCCCTCATAGGATCCCATTTTTAATTAAAGTGCATCTCTGGTCAAAAAGTAAAAATCATATCTTCATTTCCACATTGTATTTCAATTATTTCCAGCCGACTCCTATTACTCTGAATCATCTTGAAGTTTCTAAACTTTGTGAAGACCCCACACATTTCCTTCCTTGAATTTTGTGACCCGTAGTCACTATGCCCTGTGAGTAGCCACTGCTGTCAACCAATACAACTGAAGGGATGGACGCTGGTCAACCGACCACAAGGGGTTTATTTACTAAAGCTGGAGAGTCCAAAATCAGACTCCCTTCTGCATAGAAACCAATCAGCTTCTAACCTCAGCTTGTTCAATGAAGCTTTGGCAATGAAACCTGGAAGCTGATTGGTTTCTATGCAGAAGGGAGTCTGATTTTGGACTCTCCAGCTTTAGTAAATAAACCCCCAAGAGTCTAATGTTGAGGAATGGCTTCAGTTGCCATCTGACACGGTTGACCCTGCCCACCAGGGACCTCTGTGACCAAGCCCCGGTGGGAGGGTGAAACGCGTCAGTAACAATGACCAGAACAGTGGCCGAGGTCATTCCTCAGCATTGGACTCCTGGGATCGGTTGAGCAGCGTCCATCCTTCACTTGTATTATCTGACACTGGAATCACTCGGACTCATGCTCCCTTCTTCTCACTTGCTGGTGGGGTGATACTTTTCCTTCCATCCACAGCTTGGAACGGCACAATAAAAGGTCTACTTTTAACTATGCACTGCTGGGTCACACAATTCACAGAGCCTGCCTTCTGAAATACTACATATTGATGTGCCATCCTGGAGGAGATGGACTGCCTGTGCAACCTCTGTAGGGTCCAGGTATGGCCTCATGCTACCAGTAGTGACACTGACCCTAGCCAAATGCAAAACTAGCGAAAAACAGTCAGAAGAGATGAGTATGGAAAAAAAAAAAAGTCAGTGGTCTCCACCTTTTAAAACCATTCCTGTTTTGGGGGTCATCTCATTGTTGCCCATCTAGTGCACCTGTTAATTTCATTAACACCAAAAGCAGCTGAAACTGATTAATAACCCCCTCTGCTACTTCACGGACCAGATCAATACCCCAGGGAGCTTCACTGACTTGATGCTATACTCTGATTAAAAAGTGTTCCTTTCATTTTTTTGAGCAGTGTAGATACACATAAAACACACACACGCTACTTTGGTCCACCTGTTCAATTGCTTGGTAACACAAATTGCTAATCAGCCAATCACATGGCAGCAACTCAAGGCATTTAGACATCTAGACGTGGTGAAGACTACTTGCTGAAGTTCAAACCGAGCATCAGAATGGGGAAGAAAGGGGATTTCAGTGACTCTGATTGTGGCATGGTTGTTGTTGCCAGACAAGCTGGTCTGAGCATTTCAAAAAAACTGCTGATCTACTGGGATTTTCACGCACAACCATCTCTAGGATTTACAGAGAATGGTCAGAAAAAGAGAAAATATCCAGTGAGCGACAGTTGTGTGGAGGAAAATGCCTCATTGATGTCAGAGGAGAATGAGCAGACTCAATTTCGGATCAACTTCAGGAGTCTGTCCCAACAGAACGGCTGAGCACAGGCTCAGTTTTCTCTCAACCGGACAAACAGTGTTCCTACAATCTAGTTTACAACGGATAATGAGATCTGCCAGCACAGTACAGACCATATTAACTATAGTAATCACAGCTCCCCAGCCCCCTCAAAACAACTAAAAGCTGGCTATACTGGCCATTTTGTTTGAAACATTTCCTTTTACAAAAGGTTTGTGTATTTTTTAATCATTAGTGGGTTAAAATTTACATTCCTTTTCAACTGCGGTGATGAGAAATTTTGAAGGAGCAGAAAGGAAATTTTTTTCTCCAATGAATGAATTTCTCATGCCACGTGCAGTTTTTGGTTGGTAAAGTCCAAAACTGAATGTTAAAAGTAAACAAAATGCTGAACTACTTTGGAAATATATTTGTCAAATGTACTGAGAATTTTCGTTCAAAAATAATCGAGTGTATGGGCAGCTTTGAGTAAAATTAAAGGCAATATTTGGGGAAAAAATGGTATACTTGCAGTGGTTTTGCAGAGCAGCCCTGATCCTCCTCTTTTCGGGTCACTCATTGGTGCTCCTGGCCCCTCCCTTCTGCTAAGTAATCCCAAAGCAAGTAGCTTGATGTGGGGGAACCTGAGCAAGCTAGCTCCTGAGCCACTGCCATGTGACCATTCACACACAGCACCACGCCCCTACCTCCTCCCTCTCCTCATTGGTTCACTCACTGTGATAGACAGCAGTCTCAGCCAATAAGGAGGGAGAATCCCTGAAGACCCTCCTGAAGGCTCCCGAGCACATCGCTGGATCGTGGTGGGGCTCAGGTAAGTATTGGGGGGCACTGCTGCACAAAGGTGGTTTTGTTACCTTCATGCATAGAATGCATGAAGGTAAAAAAAAACAAAAAAACCTGGGACCTTTACAACCACTGTAAGAATTTCCAGTACTGGTGTTACCAGAAAAGAGCCTCTAAATTGGTAAGCAGCAAATTTAAAATATTTTTAAGTTATAAGTAGATTTATATATTTATAGGTTATATTAAGTAGTTGGGCAGCACAGTGGCTAAATAGTTAGCACTTCCGCCTGGCAGTACTCGGGTTGTCGGTTCGAATCCCAACCACAGCATCACCTGCCTGGAGTTTGCATGTTCTCCGTGTGCCTACGTGGGTTTCCTCCGGGTACTCCGGTTTCCTCCCACACTCCAAAGACATGCTGGTAGGTGAATTGGCTCCTGTCTAAATTGTCCCTAGTATGTGTATGTATGAATGTGAGTTAGGGACCTTAGATTGTACGCCCCTTGAGGGTTAGGGACTGATGTGAATGTACAATATATATGTAAAGTGCTGCGTAAATTGATAGTGCTATATAAGTACCTGAAATAAATAAGTAGGTGTTATCCCAATTCGGGATGTGTTAAAAATGGAAACATTTTTAAAAAATGGCTGGGGGAAAAAAAAAAAAAAAAAAAAAAAAAAGTACCCAAATCCCTACAACTCAAATGCAATACAGTCTGCACAAAAGAGTACAGGAGCTGACAGTGATGCATGGCAGGGGTACCTTGATCTCAAGACTGGCTGTATAGACTTAAATATCTTCAATTGGATATTTATCTAAAACCAATCAGCTTTCAGGTTTTATTGCCAATGCCTAATTGAACAAGCTGAAGTTAGAAGCCGATTGGCTCCCATGCACAGCTGTGGAGTGCTCCAGTTTCAGTAAATCTCCCCCATTCGAGTAAATCCGCCGCCGCACCTCTGCAGTCATCCACAGGACATTGATTTTTCACGCTTCCAAATATTTATGATTTTACATAACTGAGAAAAATTATGATCACTTTGAGCTAATCGATTGTACTCGAAAACCAATAACAAATCACATGCAGCAAGCAGAGCGCTCACCCATGTATGAGCCAATAGTGCGGCTCGGCATCAAGATCAGCTCTAGGCAACAATTACGACCGCTCATTGAGCTTCAAAAATCAATCCAGGAAACATTGCATCACGGCATTAGGTTCATTCAGTGTACTTGAACCCGAGAATACATTTTCCAGGATCCTTTGGAGCTAGATTAAGCAGACCTATCACAGTGCCTCTGATTAAAATTGCAACGTTTCCCCTGAGGATCTGCTGTAAAACCTCTGCCACTGAAAACCTCAATTGGGGAGGGGAGGGGGGGTGAGAATCTCAGTAGTCATTTGCAAAAGCTTATAAGTGCTCATAAAACAGATGAGCAGCCAAGGGGCAGTAAAACCAAGTGGCTGGGTCACAATTTTACCACACCCTGAACATGGGCATGCAGCTGCTTACAGCTGTACACAGTGTGCAGTAAAAATTAAAACAGCCCTTCACGTCACCGCCGACAAACAGTATCTTGCTTTGCACCAAAAAAAAAAAAAAAAGGGTCATAATGCTGGTTTTGCCAAGTAGCGTCGGCCCTGGATTTATTCTGGAACCATTAGATATAGATGTCAAATCAGCCACAGCTTAAAGAACCCTTCGGATTCTGTGGAGGAACCCTAGTTGAGAGAGGCTGCTCATTTCTCCAAAGCAGTTAGATGACCACCAGCACATGCCTGATGATCTTCTTGTCCACTGTAATGGGATTCCCAGCACTCAGATTTTAATTAATGCCATAAAAACAGAACACAGGAGGTACCTTGTAGGCACCTTTAAAGAGGGAACCCAATCAACCACAGCTTAGAGAATCCGTAGGAATTTCTGGGGGAATCCTGCATGGGAAAGGATGCCCAGGTCTCCAAAACAGAAGATCACCACCAGCACATGCTGGAGGATCTTCTTGTCCACAGTAAGAGAGATACCCATCACTTGGATTCTAATTAATGCCATAAAACAGAACACAGAGGCACCCTGCTGTCACCTTTACATAAGAAAGTCAATCAGATCAGACAAAGCTCAAAGAACCCTTCTGAATCTCTGGAGGAACCCTGGTTGAGAAAGGCTGCCAGTTTCTAGAAAGTAGTTAGAAGATGGCCACCAGCACATGCCTGACGATCTTCTCCACTGCGCTAGGCTACTCATCCCTTAGTTCTGAATTAATGCCACAAAACAAAAACACAAAAGGCACCCTGCAGTCACCTTTAGATAAGAAAGTCAATCAGACAGCTCAAAGAACCCTTCGGAATCTCTGGAGGAACCCTGGTTGAGAAAGGTTGCCAGTTTCTAGAAAGTAGTTAGAAGATGGCCACCAGCACATGCCTGACGATCTTCTCCACTGCGCTACGCTACTCATCCCTCAGTTCTGAATTAATGCCACAAAACAAAAACACAAAGGCACCCTGCAGTCACCTTTAGATAAGAAAGTCAATCAGACAGCTCAAAGACCCCTGGTTGAGAAAGGCTGCCAGTTTCTAGAAAGTAGTAAGAAGATGGCCACCAGCACATGCCTGAGGATCTTCTTGTCCACAGTAAGAGAGATACCCATCACTGGGATTCTAATTAATGCCATAAAACAGAACACAGAGGCATCCTGCTGTCACCTTTAGATAAGAAGGTCAATCAGATCAGACACAGCCCAAAGAACCCTTTGGAATCTCTGGAGGAACCCTGGTTGAGAAAGGCTGCCAGTTTCTAGAAAGTAGTAAGAAGATGGCCACCAGCACATGCCTGACGATCTTCTCCACTGTGCTAGGCTACTCATCCCTCAGTTCTGAATTAATTCCATAAAACAAAAAACACAGATTAACGAAAAGACAAACAAAAAAAAAAAAAACACAAAATTTGAAAGTGCTGTCCAAAAGCAACCAATTTACTTGACTTCTAAGTTGGACCATGATCTAACATTATGGTCAACCTCTTCATATTAACTAGTCTCATCTACAATGCACAAGACAAAGACAAAAGACATTGCTGGGAAATCTATCCCTGATATAAACCGGGTGCCTCTTCCTTTTCCCGCACTACACTTGTCTAGCTGGGTGGAAAATAACAAGGGCTGACCCATCTACACAAGGAGGAGCAGCTCTCAGAAGGTCACTTTCAGTTCATGGGGTGTGATGGTGGCTACAAAATGCTGGACGGACAGCAAACTGGAGATCAAACCGCTGATCTCAATAACCACACTCAAATATCAATTCAATTGCACAAAAACACATCTATAGTACTTCTAATTCCACATCTGCAGATCATCCAGTTTCGACAAGAATGCAGTTTTACCAGAAGCCTACATCAGCACATTGAAGAAGATAAACAATTTGGTTAACTTTTTGGTATATAGGACCTGAGGCTACAAAAGGACATATACAGTCTTGGATTCCCCCCTCCCCCATCACATTCTATTTCAAGTGGACTGTCACCATCCCTATACACTTCCCCCCCTGCCCCTTCCTCCCACACAACTGTTTTTTTTTTTTCTGGAGGGGGATGGGAATACCCTTCTCATGGACCCCTCTTCCTTACGTCACTCACTGAAGTGGCTGGTCTTAGGTGATCCACAGAGATGAAACAAATCCTCCTACATACGTTGTACCTGTTTATCTGTAGCCCTTCTCTACATCCGATGAGAATTAATACAGCTTGTTTGACCTCCTATAAAGCGGGGGCTGAAGTTCTACTTTGCAGAGCTCAGTGACAGCTAATTGGAGGGAAGGGACACACACCCCTTTACACATGCTGAGGCTGTCGATCACAGGCTGTGTGCTGGAAGTCCCTCTCCTGTCACCTTTTTCTCTCTTGGTGCCAGGAATACCTGTCAGAAGTAACTCACGTTGATAGAGGAGAGAAGCAGACAGAAAATTACAGTGCTCTGGATTGAGACAAATACACACTATAGAGAGATAGGCTTTGTTTCTAATTCACTGAGTGAAAAATGATGTAAACAGCTGCCCGCAGCCTCCTGGGATAACCACATTACGGATCCTGAGAGGCCCCAGGATACTCTACAACACAGATGCCTGTTTTTACCACTGCCCTTACAAAAAGTTATAAAAGATTTAAATAACTTTGGCCCCCTTCCAGCCAACTCCCCTTCCGGCCCCCTTCCAGCCAACTCCCCTTCCATCCCCCTTCCAGCCAACTCCCCTTCCATCCCCCTTCCAGCCAACTCCCCTTCCATCCCCCTTCCAGCCAACTCCCCTTCCAGCCCCCGTCCAGCCAACTCCCCTTCCAGCCCCCGTCCAGCCAACTCCCCTTCCAGCCCCCGTCCAGCCAACTCCCCTTCCAGCCCCCGTCCAGCCAACTCCCCTTCCAGCCCCCGTCCAGCCAACTCCCCTTCCAGCCCCCGTCCAGCCAACTCCCCTTCCAGCCCCCGTCCAGCCAACTCCCCTTCCAGCCCCCGTCCAGCCAACTCCCCTTCCAGCCCCCGTCCAGCCAACTCCCCTTCCAGCCCCCGTCCAGCCAACTCCCCTTCCAGCCCCCGTCCAGCCAAGTCCCCTTCCGCCCCCGTCCAGCCAACTCCCCTTCCGCCACCTTCCAGCCAACTCCCCTTCCGCCACCTTCCAGCCAACTCCCCTTCGGCCACCTTCCAGCCAACTCCCCTTCGGCCACCTTCCAGCCAACTCCCCTTCGGCCACCTTCCAGCCAACTCCCCTTCGGCCACCTTCCAGCCAACTCCCCTTCGGCCACCTTCAAGCCAACTCCCCTTCGGCCACCTTCAAGCCAACTCCCCTTCGGCCACCTTCAAGCCCACTCCCCTTCGGCCACCTTCAAGCCAACTCCCCTTCGGCCACCTTCAAGCCAACTCCCCTTCGGCCACCTTCAAGCCAACTCCCCTTCGGCCACCTTCAAGCCAACTCCCCTTCGGCCACCTTCAAGCCAACTCCCCTTCGGCCACCTTCAAGCCAACTCCCCTTCGGCCACCTTCAAGCCAACTCCCCTTCGGCCACCTTCAAGCCAACTCCCCTTCGGCCACCTTCAAGCCAACTCCCCTTCGGGCACCTTCAAGCCAACTCCCCTTCGGGCACCTTCAAGCCAACTCCCCTTCGGGCACCTTCAAGCCAACTCCCCTTCGGCCACCTTCAAGCCAACTCCCCTTCGGCCACCTTCAAGCCAACTCCCCTTCGGCCACCTTCAAGCCAACTATCTGGTTTAAAAAGAAGTCTAATTAGAAGTGAAAACAAAGACTCCCAGAAAAAAAAAAAAAAAATCTAGCAGACTTCAAAAGGATTACTCAGACATCAGTCAGCACACACCTACATAACGAAGAAGATATATTGAGAAGTTGAGTGGGGGTCCATGTGTCATGACTACGTGGTCTTTGCAATGCATAGTTAACGATGACACAGCCCTGGTCCTTAAAGGCATCGTAGAGCTAGAATTTGTGTGCACCAATCCCTACACAAAATCTTCATCAATAATGACCGATCTACTCCTCATCAACGCATGACTGACATGATGCCTCTGTTTTCTGCAAACCAGCTGATTTCAAAATATGAATTTCCAATACTGGCAGATGTAAAACCCATTAGGACACCCTCTACACCACCATTCTATCATGTTGTGTTTGAATTTGGCTGGCATGTAGGCCCCCCCCATAGGTTGCCTATAGGTGCACACAATGGCCAGCTCAGGAGGTGCCGAGAACCATATGGTCGTATTCGCACAAGCTGGAGATATAGGGATCGCTTTGGAATTTTCTAGCTACCCCTCTGTTGCTGAGGCTCTTCATCTGCAGTGAAGTTTTTTTTTTTTTTTTCTATTTTTTTTAAGCCGTGAACTGGTGTCACCGACAAATCTAAAAATAGGCACTGCAGCAAATCGCAGACACTGGATGTGGGATGCAGCAGCCACCTCGTGCTCATTCCCCAGCCTTTATTTACATCCCTGCATTAGCCTCTTTAACCCATTTAAGAAGTGCTGCTAATGCTTCCCACCCATCACAGTCAAACCGTCCATTAATCTGCTGTGTGCTCGCCATCACAAAGGGTTTAACCCATCGAGACTTACTAGGCACTGCAATGACACCGCACACGGACCGACAATGCCATAGTAACCAGACCTCACCTTTTCATTGGAACACTGAAAGATAACGGATCATTATTCTCTTATTAAACGTGTCAATGGTAATGGCGTCTGCAGATGGAATAGGGTTAATGCCATGTACATGTGACCCGACATGAATATTTACAGGATGCGGAGAGAAGGGAACGTATTCTTTTAACCTTTTTCCGGCCATGGCGGTGTATCTCAGAGCTTCCTGGCAAAGGAGAGCTGTGATGTAAGGGATACAGAGCTTCCAAGGACGGAGAATGTACGATTCACACGGCGTTCTCTCCTGCAGTGTGCTAGAAGCCAAGAAAACCCCTTTCTGCAGTCCAAATGAAAGTCAGACAATGCAAGCACTCCTCCTCCCCTGGACTGTGCCTCTGGCTCTCCCTCCTTCACCTGTATCCACTTAGGACAGAAGCCTGCAGTACATGCATGGAAGGGAAGAAACTTCATCCCAACAAGAAGCACCTGAAGGTCAATTTCAATAAAAAAAAAAAAAAAAAAAAAAAAAAAAAAAAAAAAAAAAAGGGGACCCTGTCCTTTTCACATGACTTTCTAGCTGTCTGATATCTTTTAAACATCGTAATTCTGGAATCTGAGCTCTTCTTTTTTGCTCCACGTTAAATCCCTGTCCAAATATTACCGCCTTCCCTTCTGTAACATTTACAGAACATGCCTAGTCTTAACCAACTACTCCAAAATGCTCCACACCAACTCCCTGGTTATTTCTCAGGTCGACTTTTGTAACTCCGTCCTCATTGACCTACTTTTACATAGGCTTTCACCCCCTTCAGTCTATCATGAATGCTGTTGCTTAACTCATGCACCTTACCAACCATATGGTGTCCACTACCTCTCTCTGCCAATCCCTCCACTGGCTTCCCATTCAGTGTCCACCACCCCTCTTTACCAATCCTTCCACTGGTTTCCATTCAATGTATGCCGCCCCTCTCTGCCACTCACTTCACTTGGCTCCACTCCGTGTCCACCACCCCTCTTTACCGATCCTTCCACTGGCTTCCACTTAGTGTCCACCATCCCTCTCTGCCAATCCCTCTACTGGCTTCCATTCAGTGTATGCCGCCCCTCTCTGCCAATCACTTCATTTGGCTCCACTCTGGGTCCACCACCCCTCAATGCCAATCCTTCCACTGGCTTCCGCTTAGTGTCCACCATCCCTCTCTGCCAATCCCTTCACTGGCTTCCATTCAGTGTATGCCGCCCCTCTCTGCCAAATCACTTCACTTGGCTACACTCCGTGTCCACCACCCCTCTCTGCCAATCCTTCCACTGGCTTCCGCTTAGTGTCCACCATCCCTCTCTGCCAATCCCTTCACTGGCTTCCACTCAGTGTCCATCATCCCTCTCTGCCAATTTCTCCAATAGCTTCCATTCAGTGTCCACCACCTCTCTTTGACAATTCCTCCACTGACCTCCACTCAGTGTCCCACCACCCCTCTTTGCCAATCCCTCCGATGGCCTATGCGCAGTGTCCACCATCACGCTCTGCCAATCCCTCTACTGACCTCTGCGCAGTGTCCACCATCCCTCTCTGCCAATCCCTCCACTGACTTCCATTCAGTGTCCTCCACCCCTCTCTGCCAATCCCTCCACTAGCTTCTGCCAAACATGAAATTAAAAATCCGAACATACAAAGTCACCCACAAATCTACCCCAAGCTACACCACCAACCTCATTTCAAAATATCAACTTAACCACTTGGCTCCTCCCATGGCTCCTCCCAGGATGTGAAAGATTGCAGCAATCACTGAAGAAGTAACGACTCATTTCTAGCTTGTGCAGAGGTCCACCAAGAATAAATAGCATACCAAGCTGGACCAATGTGACTGTTCAATAAAGTTTTTTTTTTTTTTTTTTTTTATCTAATCTGCATTACTTGGTGTTTTCTGATTGGAGCACAGCTTCACATTTACTGTGGGAAGTAATGTAGAAACAACGTATGTTTCCCCAAAACATTTTTTTTTATTTTGTTACTTTTTTTTTTTTCTTCTCTAAAACACGAGCAGCAAGGTCAGGGAAGATCTGCTCAAGTACAAATGTAGTCCTCATTGAATAATTAAACAATTTTCCTGCAGGCACAATATAAAAAAAATAAAAATTAGATTGTAAGAAACGTTTGGCAGAGGAACACACCGCTTTAAAAAAATCAGAGATAGTGTAGGGAGAAGATTCATTCATTGCTAATACACGGCGCAATTTAATCAACAACAAATGCTGGCAGAGAACATCGAAAATTGACTAATTAGCCGCTAGCTGCAGGTCTTGGAAAATCTTCCCGTGTCTGGGGAGGTGCCCGATCTCCTCTATCCCTTCTGACTGTTGAACATTAGCAAGTTTTCATTTTTTTTTTTTTTAGATCCTAGGTTGTAGCAAAATGTTGGGGAAGTTAAACCTGGTAAAGACACCGAGCAGCATTGGTTGTTTCCCCTCTCCCCCCCCCCCCCCATAATATTCACAGAGGCCCATTCACAGAGAATGCAGAAACCCCCAACAAGGTGTATTGGCGAGCTTCTGTTTTTTACTTCTTAAACGATGGATGATAGACCAGGAAATGATGGGCAGCACAGTGGCTAAATAGTTAGCACTTCTGCCTGGCAGTACTTGGGTCATTGGTTTGAATCCCAACCACGGCACCACCTGCCTGGAGTTTGCATGTTCTCCCTGTGCCTGCGTGGGTTTCCTCCAGGTACTCCGGATCTCCTCTATCCCTTCTGACTGTTGAACATTAGCAAGTTTTCATTTTTTTTTTTTAGATCCTAGGTTGTAGCAAATGTTGGGGAAGTTAAACCTGGTAAAGACACCAAGCAGCAATGGTTGTTTCCCCCCCCCCCCCCCCCCCATAATATTGACAATCCCTCTATAAACCATGAAGAGCCAGTTAGCATCACAAAAAAGGGCCCATTCACAGAGAATGCAGAAACCCCCAACAAGGTGTATTGGCGAGCTTCTGTTTTTTACTTCTTAAACGATGGATGGCAGACCAGGAAATGATGGGCAGCACAGTGGCTAAATGGTTAGCACTTCCACCTGGCAGTACTCGGGTTGTTGGTTTGAATCCCAACCACGGCACCACCTGCCTGGAGTTTGCATGTTCTCCCTGTACCTGCGTGGGTTTCCTCCAGGTACTCCAGTTTCCTCCCACACTCCAAACAACATGCTGGTCGGTGAATTGGCTCCTGTCTAAATGGGCCCTAGTATGTGTATGTATGAATGTGAGTTAGGGACCTTAGATTGTACGCCCCTTGAGGGTTAGGGACTGATGTGAATGTACAATATATATGTAAAGTGCTGCGTAAATTGATGGCGCTATATAAGTACCTGAAATAAATAAATGACTGCCAGTGAAATATTAGAACATCTGATGCAGATGAACAATTACAGTCGTTCTAATGGAGAGGAAGCAAGCCTATTAAGTTTACCTAATGCATCTAGGAGTAGCAATGCCATGTCATCACACAGAACAGCTTTGTATCCCGGCATGCAGGTGTGGGCGAATAATACAAAATCCAGCAGCCGCGTAGTTTTGCATATCTAATAAGATCTACAGTACATATCATCTAGTGGTACGCCACAGTTCTAGACATTGGAGGAGCACGCTGCATGCCATTTACATGTAGATATAAACAGAACACTATAGGGCACACTGAACTGCGGCCTGGGGGCCAGATGTGGCCGTTTGCTAGCCTTAATCTGGCCCTTGGGACACTATTCCTCCCGCTGACACCATCGGCGGGGGCGCTATTCCTCCCGCTGACACCATCGGCGGGGGCGCTATTCCTCCCGCTGACACCATCGGCGGGGGCGCTATTTCTCCCGCTGACACCATCGGCGGGGGCGCTATTCCTCCCGCTGACACCATCGGCGGGGGCGCTATTTCTCCCGCTGACACCATCGGTGGGGCGCTATTCCTCCCACTGTCACCAATGATGGGGCACTATTCCTTCCACTGACACCATCGGTGGGGCACTATGCCTTCCACTGACACCATCGGTGGGGCACTATTCCTCCCGCTGATACCATCGGTGGGGCACTATTTCTCCCGCTGACACCATCGGTAGGGCACTATTTCTCCCGCTGACACCATCGGTAGGGCACTATTCCTCCCGCTGACACCATCGGTAGGGCACTATTCCTCCCGCTGACACATTCCATGGGGCACGATTCCTCCCGCTGACACCATCCGTGGGGCACGATTCCTCCCGCTGACACCATCCGTGGGGCACGATTCCTCCCGCTGACACCATCCGTGGGGCACGATTCCTCCCGCTGACACCATCCGTGGGGCACGATTCCTCCCGCTGACACCATCCGTGGGGCACGATTCCTCCCGCTGACACCATCCGTGGGGCACGATTCCTCCCGCTGACACCATCCGTGGGGCACGATTCCTCCCGCTGACACCATCCGTGGGGCACGATTCCTCCCGCTGACACCATCCGTGGGGCACGATTCCTCCCGCTGACACCATCCGTGGGGCACGATTCCTCCCGCTGACACCATCCGTGGGGCACGATTCCTCCCGCTGACACCATCGCCAGGGGCGCTATTCCTCCCGCCGACACCATCGTTGGGGCACTATTCCTCCCACTGACACCATCGGTGGGGCACTATTCCTCCCACTGATACCATCGGTGGGGCACTATTTCTCCCGCTGACACCATCGGTGGGGCACTATTTCTCCCGCTGACACCATCGGTAGGGCACTATTCCTCCCGCTGACACCATCGGTAGGGCACTATTCCTCCCGCTGACACCATCGGTAGGGCACTATTCCTCCCGCTGACACCATCGGTAGGGCACTATTCCTCCCGCTGACACATTCCGTGGGACACGATTCCTCCCGCTGACACCATCCGTGGGGCACGATTCCTCCCGCTGACACCATCCGTGGGGCACGATTCCTCCCGCTGACACCATCCGTGGGGCACGATTCCTCCCGCTGACACCATCCGTGGGGCACGATTCCATCAACAGCACTATTTTTATCCCGGTGATACCAACAATGGGGGCTCCTATTATAACCAATGATGGGGCATTGTTTGCTCCCACTGATGCCTAGGCATTTTCCACTCCCGCTGGTCACAGTTCAGCCCCCCTAAAGCCTAAAGGGCAGTAAACTGGCCCTTTGCTTATAAAGTTTGGTGGAGTGCCTTGCCATCCTAGGCAACAGGGCTGTGTGTTTCTATTGATGCACACAGAGTAAGGAGACACAGCCCTAGTCTCTACATGCAAGGGTGACTCTAAAATGATCAAAATACAATTTTGATTGCACAGATAAGCCAGATATGGAAGAGTACACGTGTTTAAAAGCGAATAAACAACAATGTTCCAACCTTGGCAACACCGAAGACCAGCACAGCAATTTGCTTCTGGTACGATCAGGTCTATTTGGGAGCCTCTCATTTGCTCCCATGGCTGCACCCTGAACAACTACTAAATTATTAGTCGATATTTGTCCTCCATCCAGCTTGACGTACAATAAGGCTTCTCCATTCTTTTGATAAGCAATCATAACACAGCTTTCTCCTTCACATCCAGGCCAATACAATTACACAAAGCTTGTCAGTAAACACCTTTATATAAGGAAGTCTGGGTAAGAAATAATGGAATCAAATATCAGCGTAGTACTATAGCTCAACCACAGCTTAAAGGTATCATGTTTGGTAAACAGAGATGACAGGTCATTTGAGTATCACTAAAGATTATGTTACTGTACAATAATAAAAGTGTAACAATGCAATAAAAATCAGACAGAACACAATGCAGGCTGGTCTGTTCTCACCCTGCTGTATGGTGGTTAATAATACATGTCATACTAGTCAAGAATGAGGATGCAGGATCATTTTTCCTCTCCCAAAGTGCAGGACAGGGTGTCCCAACCAGTGATCTACACACACAGTCCTGGGGGTATATACCGGTGTGAGAGTACCTATCATGGTGGCTGCTACTTTTCACAGCAAAGGTCCCCAACTAGTGATGGAGGCTACCATGGTCCTTCCATCTGTGCTGAGCACAACACGCAGTCGCTGGCCTTCCCCGGGCCCAACACGCAGTCGCTGGCCTTCCCCGGGCCCAACACGCAGTCGCTGGCCTTCCCCGGGCCCAACACGCAGTCGCTGGCCTTCCCCGGGCCCAACACGCAGTCGCTGGCCTTCCCCGGGCCCAACACGCAGTCGCTGGCCTTCCCCGGGCCCAACACAGAGTCGCTGGCCTTCCCCGGGCCCAACACAGAGTCGCTGGCCTTCCCCGGGCCCAACACAGAGTCGCTGGCCTTCCCCGGACCCAACACAGAGTCGCTGGCCTTCCCCGGACCCAACACAGAGTCGTTGGCCTTCCCCGGACCCAACACAGAGTCGTTGGCCTTCCCCGGACCCAACACAGAGTCGTTGGCCTTCCCCGGACCCAACACAGAGTCGTTGGCCTTCCCCGAACCCAACACACAGTGGCTGGACTTCCCCCGAACCCAACACACAGTGGCTGGACTTCCCCCGGACCCAACACACAGTGGCTGGACTTCCCCCGGACCCAACACACAGTGGCTGGTCTTCCCCGGACCCAACACACAGTTGCTGGTCTTCCCCGGACCCAACACACAGTTGCTGGTCTTCCCCGGACCCAACACACAGTTGCTGGTCTTCCCCGGACCCAACACACAGTTGCTGGTCTTCCCCGGACCCAACACACAGTTGCTGGTCTTCCCCGGACCCAACACACAGTTGCTGGTCTTCCCCGGACCCAACACACAGTTGCTGGTCTTCCCCGGACCCAACACACAGTTGCTGGTCTTCCCCGGACCCAACACACAGTTGCTGGTCTTCCCCGGACCCAACACACAGTTGCTGGTCTTCCCCGGACCCAACACACAGTTGCTGGTCTTCCCCGGACCCAACACACAGTTGCTGGTCTTCCCCGGACCCAACACACAGTTGCTGGTCTTCCCCGGACCCAACACACAGTTGCTGGTCTTCCCCGGACCCAACACACAGTTGCTGGTCTTCCCCGGACCCAACACACAGTTGCTGGTCTTCCCCGGACCCAACACACAGTTGCTGGTCTTCCCCGGACCCAACACACAGTTGCTGGTCTTCCCCGGACCCAACACACAGTTGCTGGTCTTCCCCGGACCCAACACACAGTTGCTGGTCTTCCCCGGACCCAACACACAGTTGCTGGTCTTCCCCGGACCCAACACACAGTTGCTGGTCTTTCCCGGACCCAACACACAGTTGCTGGACTTCCCTGAACCCAAAACACATAGTTGCTGGCCTTTCCTGAACCCAAACACACAGTTGCTGGCCTTCCCTGAACCCATCCACACAATTCCTGGCCTATCCTGGAGCCAGCCAAAGTTGCTGGACCTCCATGGATCCAGCACCACTTCTAGTTGGGGATACCTTTTCTGTGACAGGTTACAGCTTTCATAAAAAGGTGAATGTACTGGCAATGTACAATGTATACACGTGTCAGACAGTAAACAGACCTGCAACACAATGTTCCCAATAAAGCCTGGCATTTATAAACAGGTATGCAGTTCCGTGAATTGAAGGAAAAAAAAAAAAACAGGTCTAAGGAACATTAACATCACACATCATAAAAAGCAACAGAAAGCCATATGCTCCAATTCAGTGCAATATCAGGAAATATCTGATGAGCGATTTAAAGCTGAACTTCTTGAAAAGTTGATTTTTAAAATTTACATTGGGTCTGCATGTTACCTCTAATTAATGCCATGTAACATCCCGAGGGCTGCCGGGGAGGCTCAATGTTTTAGTCCGAGCCACATCCAGCCTGAGCTGTGGTCAAGTGGTGTTGCAGTGACTTCCCATGCCTGGCTTAAACGTTCGCTCTGCACCTCGTCCATTCAAAAAACATCTTGTATCAGTGGACACAAGATGTTCTGCGATTGGACAAGGTGTAGTTGGGGAGGTTGAATGTCATGTGTCATGCTCTACCCTTGTCCAAATACAGAACGTCTTGTATCCACTGAAAAGAATACAAAAATGTTTTTTGAATGGAATAGGTGCAGAGCGAACGTTTATGATACAGAATGTTACTGCAACACCACAACTCAGGCTGGATGTGGTAAGAACTACCACATTAAGCCTCCCTTCTGAATGTTACATTACAATCAATCATTCAAGGTAAAAAAAGAATACAAGAGGTTTTCTGAATGGAGGAGGTGTCAATCGATTGACCCGTTATACTCACTATAAGAGCACTTTCACTGTGGCAGCAGTGCCGACAGCCCTCTGAGAAGCAATATGCAACGGAATGCTTTTCAGAGTGCAGTAGAGAAACGGCTGCCAGGCATTTAGGAGGTGATCCTGGGTCTATGGTTGAGGGCAGGGGCTGACTGACCATTTGAGCATTAGGGCACTGCCCGAGGGCCCGGGGTCAGTAGGGGGCTCCATGAGATGCCCCTGGTAACTTTAATTGGCTTTTTTGGGTGTGGGCGATGACACATGGGCCCCATGATCCCCTATTGCCCGGGGGCCCCATGAGTTGTCAGTCCACCCCTGGTTGAGGGGGTAGTAAAAACAAGAGGTTTATCCACGTTTTACCATCACCCACTTAAATGCTGACATTACAGCTGGATGGTGTAGTACACATGCCGCAGCTGCCAATGTGTTGCTTCATGGCTATAGCACAGCCTGCAAAATTCACCCATTGTGGCCAATGGGGCGGAGCCACAGCTGCAAGCCAGCAACTTGCCACCTGTGTGAAGGAGCCCTCAAGAAATGGGAAGCAATGCAGCACCGCCCGGAAGATCACATCTCAGACTTATGTGGAATGGACTACAACTGATAATATCTGGAGGGTTGCTGGAGATGCTCAAATTACGTAGCAACCCTTAGAGATAACCATACTGGTCCAATCGATTTTTCCTGGAGTTCAGCTTTAAAGACACATATCATGACATACATTGCCTACAACGACTTGTTAAAGCTGCAAGCTTCTTAATCTTGCTTCACGATTAAGAGAATCAAATACTAAAAACAAGCATGCAGCCAATGTTGAGAATCCCAAACTTATACACTCAACTGGTGTAATTGCAACATAAAAACGTCCACAAGAAAAGTCCACAACGGAAAAGCTCACCATTATTTCTTGATACACAAAACTTTCACCAACCATTCCATAAGGTATACCATATACAACCAATGCCGAAGCAAGGCAAAAAGGAAAGGCAAAGCTGCACTTCCATAAAGTCCCACCAAGACATTTAATCAAAGCAGTTCGCTTCTGATATAGTTCCCACCCTAGGCCATGTGCCTCAAATAGGCCCAGTCAAGGTGAAATGCTTTAAAGTAAGAGTTGGCTTACAACATAGTCCGTTCCTAAACCATGCACCCCGACTGGGCTTATAAGAAGGTGACTTCTACAAACAAACTCAATTAGGGTGAAACGCACCAAAGAAGCATGGCTTAGGACCATTCCATAGGGTTGACATAACCACCAATGCCTAAGCATGGCAAAAAGGAAAGAAAGCTGCACTTCCATAAAGTCCCACCAAGAAGTTTAATCAAAGCAGTTGGCTTCCAACATAGTCCGCACCCTAAGCCAATCGCTTTGATGCATTTCACACCGACTGGGCTTATTTGAAGAGGTGACCTCTACGAATAAACCGAATTAGGTTGAAGTGCATCAGAGGCATGGCTTAGGACAGGGACTATGATGGAAAGCCACCTGTGATGAGCAGGAGGAGCCCCAAGCCAGCACTCAGTGCGGAAGGGGACCAAAGGAATATGCTTGAGACTTAGAGCGGTAACCCATCTGCAGGATCTTACCTTTCTGGCAATGTTCGGCTGACCAGCAGCGGTAAGAAAACTCATTGTCAATCACGGTTTTCTGGCAAATTGGCTTATCTTCCATAGTGCCAGGACACATATCTCCACAGTCCTTCGGTGGTTTATTCCCAACAATGTAGTTGTTGTAGACCGCTTCCAGGACCAGCGACCAATCCACAGTAGAAAGGTAGCACAAGTCAGAGTTCTTCTCTATCCTTATAGCACCACGTGTGATATTTCTCAAGCTATAGAGCCCGATCTCCTTGAGGTCAGTCATCTCGAAGATAACCAAGGCGTAGTTGTAGAACAGAATGCGGCCACGGATGACTGTGAGGTTGGGAAAGAGGTCGCTCAGGCTCTCCAGGCCCGACACCCGGAAAAGCAGCAAGTAATCCGTAATCACCGTGAGCTTGGGAAAACGCAAGTTCCGGAAATCCTCAGCCTTTGCGGTGGAGATGAGTAGAATCTGGAGGTAGCCTTCAATCACCACACAGTCTTCCAGCTCCTTAAGCTCACTTACATAGTTGCGTATGTCCATGCTGTTGCTGCATACTGTGGGCGACAGAAAAATGATAAGTTAGATAATGCGGTTTGCAAACAAATCAAATACCGATTTCACTGTTACTGCATTAGAAGATTAGCTGTTGTCAAACGGGGCTTAAAGTAGAACTAAAGTTTTGGATAGAGTGGAGAGGATTAAGAACATCTGTTGGGACTTTACTGCTGTCTGGGCCCCAATTGGGGAGATTCACCCTCTTTGTCCTGAAAGTGAAATAAAATCCAAAATTTTGGTTGGTCACCAGAACAGGAAGAGATTGGGAATCTTATGAGGACATTAGATCTGGTGACACCCAGTGATTCTGGTGACACCCAGTTCTGGCTATGGGGCAGGGAGCGAAGGGACACCCCCCCCCCAACACAAATTGTTAAAAAAGAGTGGCTAAACCACCTGGTTTTACCACTCCTGAAATGCAAGTGTAAGCTTTGTTTAGACATGCAGCCAGGGGGCTGTGAAAGCAGGTGGAGAAGCCACGGTTTTACCACCCCAAATAAAAGGACATACAGCCGCTTAGGGCTGTACACATATTGTGCCCACAGTGCTTTGCTTCCCAAGCTTGGCAAAAGTCGAACTCCGTGACACTCAATGGGCAGCACCGCCACCAAAAATGACCTATTACTTACCAGGGCAATGCTGCAACTGCCCAACAGCCATGTGTGGTTCAGACATTTTAGGGTCAAAACAGCCAGTAAGGAGGTGGCATACCACCTTCCAGCCATCTGTTGACCGTTCAATGAAAAGCAACCTCACAAGTATTCACAGCCTTCATGTGGGTACGATGTTGGTCCACAAGACTGCTCTTCAGAGGGGCAAGTGCTGCCACACCTGAGATCAAGCCCTACTGGCCCCGAAACCTGACTTTATGCCATGAGCCATTATTAGAGCTCTTCGGTACTAGGCACACCAAAAGACCAGCCATTCCCAACCAGATTATGTCCTAGATCAGCTCAGTCTATGAATCATAGTATCCTACGTTGTGCTTCAATTTATAGTTAGGCCACCAACGAGGAATGAGCCCAGACTTTCTACCAATATGGCCACCTAATCTACATGGTGAGAAAATATACAATTTGTAGACTAGGTGGCCATACATAGCGTGATTGTTGAAAAGTAAGAGATTTGCTTGTCCCTATTTAAACTGTGTGCTACCATGACTTGCTGCAACCTTCTCCCCAAGCTGCCCAAAGGACCAACATCGTACCCACATGAAGGCTGTGAATACTTGTGAGTCAGTGCACCATCACTCACATCTGAAGACCTTTGCCGGGACTTTCAACCCCTACATGGTTTGGTCATTGGAAGCAGCCTTCTAACCGGTTGCGGTGCCCAATTTTAGCAAGCCATTTATCTCCATCCTCACGAGTCCACCTGACAAAATTCAGCTCACACAGCCTAATAGGATACAGTGTAAACGCCTCTGCTTGCTGCATAAGGAATCAGATTCAAAGTTTTAAAATGTGTTTCAAGACCTGTGTTGATGGACTTTTTGTTTGTTTTAAGAAGGGTTTTACATCATACAAGTCTGGAGCAGGGGCGGACTGACCATTTGGAAACTTGGCCACTGCCCGAGGGCCCGGGGTCAGTATGGCACCTTTGGGGGGTGGTACCCGAATTTGATAGGTACTGCGTCGCCTAGGCGATTGGAAGCAGAAGTTGTCCAAACCCCCCCCCCCCGTGACAGCCGGGTGCCCACACTGAAGATGCCGGCGCCAGGGAGAGACTATGGCTGGTGAAACCAGCGGTGGTGAGGACACTGCTGGACCGAGAGACAGGTAAGTGTCCTGGTTTTTAAAAGTCAGCAGCTACAAAAACTGTAGCTGCTGACTTTTAAAAAAACTTTTTTTTTTTTTATCAGTTGGAACTCTGCTTTAATGCTTTAGAACCATCAGCACTTGAAGCCCATCTAATACAGCTTCCTGTTATGATGTGGCAACAATGTTGCAGTGCTCCTGAATTCAGAGCACAGTTGCCACTCTCATAAAGGCAGTATCTATTTGCTCTGCAGTGGCATGTGAAGACGTGGCAGGGGGCGTAACCATCAGCACTGCCGCTACTGATTCACAAGCCTGTATCTTGTCAATCAACACCTGACCACACCCTAGTCCTGCCCACTACTTTATGGATTGACTGCCTCTGTTGCTGAAACCTACATAGTGGGAGCTGCAGTGCCTGGGAAGGGGAGCGTGTGAGACACTAATGAAGGCAGATTTGGCTCAGTCAGGGAACGTAAAAGGTTTTTTTTGTTTTCTTCTTGAGTTTTGTGCATCATATAGGAACTGGCTTTGGTATTTGTTTTAGACTAGCCTCTCTCACACTGGGTACCTCAAGAGTCTGCTAAGGGTTGAGCAATTTCTGTCTCTCAGATCCCACTGTCACCATTGATCTTTTTAGTTATCTGTAAGGTAGTAATTCTTTCCACTGACCATCACACTAATGTATGGTGAGCTGTAGATATTCTTGGGAGGGGTTCCGTGACACCAGAATGTTACTTCATGGGTTCCTCCAGACCAGGGGCGGACTGACAACTCATGGGGCCCCTAGGCAATAGGGGATCATGGGGCCCGTGTCCTTGCCCAAACTCAAAAAAGCCTATGAAAAAGGTACCATGGGTGTCTCATGGGGACCCCTACTGACCCCGGGCAGTGCCCGAGTTTCCAAATAATCAGTCCGCCCCTGGCGACGACTTCACCCTGCCTCTCCACCTCCTCCAATTAAAGAATGTGTTGCATTCATTGAGAAAATGCAAAGTGATCTCTGAATGTCAAGCAGTCAACATCCAGTGTTCAAGCCGCACAGTAGGGACCTGGAAGCTCACTTAGATCTCTGGAGTACTGGTGTCTACTACTGTGATTTCCACCTTCTAGAGGGATCCCACAGGTATGGAATATGCATAGTTATGTTGGTCCAAGCTGGACCAATGTAACTACATAAAAAGACTCATACCTGGGATTTATTTTTGGCGCTGCAGTTTTTTGTTTTTGTGTTTTTAAATGGGAGGCCATAGTTTATTTTATTTATTTCAGGTACTTATATAGCGCCGTCCATTTACCCAGCGCTTTACATATATATTGTATATTCACATCAGTCCCTAACCCTCAAGGGGTGTACAATCTAAGGTCTCTAACTTACATTCATACATACACATACTAGGGACAATTTAGACAGGATCCAATTAACCTTCCAGCATGTCTTTGGAGTGTGGGAGGAAACCCACACAGGCACAGGGGGAACATGCAAACTCCAGGCAGGAGGTTCCACGGCTGGGATTTGAACCAATGACCCTAGTACTGTCAGGCAGAAGTGCTAACCATTTCGCCACTGTGCTGCCCGTTCTACTTTAGATTTACTTTTCTGTACACAGACAACGAATGTGTTAATACAACGCACTAGAACCAGCCTTCCTACTTCCTACCAAAACACTTTTTTTTTCCTGCACGGTTTATAAAAGCAGCTTTATCCAGATCGCTCACACTCGCAGCAGACAGAGCGCATTACACAACAACCAGGCTTTTTTGTGCCCCTAGGTAAGGTTTTTTTTTTTCTGTAAATGCAGCTGCTTTAAATTCTCCGTTTTACTATTTTTTGAACCACCAATACAACAATTTTGTACAGTACCCCCCCCCCCCCCCCCAATGATAAATACACCGTAAAAGATAAAAATATGGTTCCTTTCCAGCAACAGAAGATTTATTACTACAGTGCTTACATAAGAGAACCAATTACAAATGGCTTTTGGTTCATTTCCCCCCTAAAGTTCAAAGTCCATCAAAAAAATTGGCAAATGCCCTTAAAAATGCTGTTTTTGACACCCAATGTGCATGAGGTCTGAGAAGCACCTCCAGTGTGTGCATGATGCTTCGGAGTGGCCCCAGATCCCCAAGGCTCCATTCACATCTAAAATCGTTCTTTGACCCCCGGATTACATCGATGCGGCCGTGCGGGCCACGTGTTGCATGGGCACGAGAGCCCATTCATTTGAATGGACTCCCATGCCACGCAGGGAAGAAGTCCCTGCACTTCTTTGGAAAAATGGAGCCCGCAGATGAACCTCGGTTCCCAGTACGGTTGCGTTTTTCCAGTGTGGGCGGCGTGTCATTAGAAATAATGGCACCTGCCCGCGGGTCCACATGTCTCTGTGCGGGTGGTGCAGCTGCACGGATTTTTGTGCGGATCCGCAGAGGCACCACCTGCACAGATTTGAACCTAGGGTAAACATGCACAAAAGCGCATGTTTTTGCGCACATTCACAGAACACATAGTGCGCTTGTGGTGCCATTCATTGCTAAAGGCAGACATGCGATTGTGAACAAATGCACAGTTAAAACACACACAAGCTTAGCATCTAAAAAGCTTCTTTGGCGTAATTGTTGCACGTAGAGCAGATTATTCAAATGAAAAAAAAAACAAAAAAAACAAAAAGAGAAAAAAAAAAAAAAAAAGGACCGTTGAGGCAACACTAAGATGTGAATACAGCCTAAAAACCAGGGGTGCCAATAGCTGGCAGCTTCCTTGTCACTAGCTTTGGTCCACCCCTTCCAAGGTCTTGTATATGCCCAATTACTGGGCTGGCATCATGTGTAATCAACTGGCTGGAGACCAAGGAACATACTAGAGCACCTTAGCTTCCATACAAGATATCAGAAGAGGTTCTCTGGCACCTCCTAGTTGGTAACAAATCAACAATTTTTCTTAAAAAAAACAACAACAACAACAACACACCACACCTGTTTACGTACATTAAATGCATTTTGGAGTCAAAAAAGCCTCTAAAACTGGAACATATGGGGATGAAGAACATTTTCTGGTCAGTAAGCGATTCAGAAACACCCAGCCTCTTTTTGTATCCGCCATGGTTCATTAGATAGCAATTATCGGCTTATTGGGCCATGGAAGGCTCTTTAGTTATTTAAGCGTACGCCTGCAGATATTGGGCTTCTATGTGCCGAAGCTCGATACAAAAGTGCATCCAACATCTGCTGATCTCTCAGACTTCTTCCCAGCAGAGAGGTACCGCTCCGACGAGTTCTGTGGCTAGATCCCAATCTCTGTATACATTTTGAAATTGTACAATGGAACGTGAAGACTTTCAACTCAATACACTTTCTTGGTGCCGTGGAAATACTATAAAGATCTTGAAAATTTGTCAAGTTGTCTATTTTGGGACCTTTCAAGGCACATTAGAAATAAAAATGTGGAAGACCACCAGTGCCCAAGGTCACGAGGGCACTTCTTGTCATCCACAGAATACATGGGTTGTGTCAGAGAGGACGATCTAACACCCACACATTTGTCCATAGATGGCCACACTACCTGCACAGTGACTAAACTGTCAGATAGCTCCCAACGGGAAGGGCTTCTAATTATGTGACCCCTGTGACAGCCATGCGCATTGGTTACACAATTAGGCAAGTCCATCTTGACCCCTGGCCATAAAGACCTACTTGAAGAGACACCGGGGCCGGGAAGGGGTTCATCATTGCCCAGTGACACTTCAGTAGACGTCCAGTCAAAGCCTACCTAAAACTGTAAACCTGCTTCTACCCCCATTCTAAGCCCTATATGAACTACCCTATAGAGGAAATATGTGAATACTTACCTATTCCCTGGGCACTCTGGTCAGGTCACAATCTCTCCAGCAGCCAGCTTCAGTTAGGAGAAGAGAGAGCACTGACAATAGCTGCCATTCCTATGCATTTAATTACCCATAGGCTTACTATGGGGCATCCATTGTTGGCTGTCCCTCCTCTACCCTGAAGTCAGTGATGGGAGCAAATAATGTGACTGGACTGGAGCGCCCAGGTAACATGTATAGACATCTTTCCTCTACAGCAGTGGCACCAACGTTGGAGCACCATTCCTCCCACTGACGCCAACGGTGGGGCACCGTTTACTCCCACTGACGCCAACGGTGGGGCACCGTTTACTCCCACTGACGCCAACGGTGGGGCACCGTTTACTCCCACTGACGCCAACGGTGGGGCACCGTTTACTCCCACTGACGCCAACGGTGGGGCACCGTTTACTCCCACTGACGCCAACGGTGGGGCACCGTTTACTCCCACTGACGCCAACGGTGGGGCACCGTTTACTCCCACTGACGCCAACGGTGGGGCACCGTTTACTCCCACTGACGCCAACGGTGGGGCACCGTTTACTCCCACTGACGCCAACGGTGGGGCACCGTTTACTCCCACTGACGCCAACGGTGGGGCACAGTTTACTCCCACTGACGCCAACGGTGGGGCACAGTTTACTCCCACTGACGCCAACGGTGGGGCACAGTTTACTCCCACTGACGCCAACGGTGGGGCACAGTTTACTCCCACTGACGCCAACGGTGGGGCACAGTTTACTCCCACTGACGCCAACATTGGGGCACAGTTTACTCCCACTTGACCACAGTACGACCTCTAAAAGCCTGAAGGACAGTAAACAGGCCCTTTGCGTAAAGAGTTTGGAGACCCCTACCCTTCAGGGTAGTTAGTTTAGGACTTAGAATAGGGGTGGGAGCAGGTTTAAGCTTGGATAGGATTTGACTGGACTTTAAGGTCCTCTGTACAATATCTATGTCAGGATTGAAGATTTTAGAAATGGGTTTTGAATTAGATCCACGTGTTGACTAGCAGATTTGCAAGCTCATGAAATTTTGCAACTCTCCCTTATTGCATCTGATAAGAGTTGGTCTCATTCAATTAGATTTGTTCTGTGAAGTTGAAGAGGATTCGTAGTTTCTCCAAGCCACTTTAGGTCTAATGAGTGACAAGAAGATACCCCAGCATTTATACCAACACAGGTAACACCAACACCTTCATCTCACTATTGTCAATTTCCTTGCTCCTTGGCAGCTTCTTTTTTCCAGTTTACAATCCAATTAACTGGCTGCCATTTTATCTTTTACGCTTTGTCTTGTATACAGGAGATGTCTTCAGCGGTCCTTTGGGAAATCCCCAGGTGTTGCTGTAACCTGAGCATGGTAACCTGCATTTGAGCTTGCTCACTGCTCCATGTCCTGATGCTAGAGCTCTCAAACTAAACTGGGAACGTAATTAAAAAAAAAATTACTTGACATGGTATCCTTCCATAGACATAGAATTGATGTGTGCATATTATATCTTGGCTTTTTATTAGTGACAAGCAGGATTTTCTTTTTTTAATTATTGGCTGGCTATTAGGTTTGCTCGATGGGGAATTTTCGCAAAGCATCATCATAATTAAACCATTTATGAGAGACAACAAAATGCAACAACCAGCAGGGACACATGGATTTTTCCTTCACAATGACAAGAAGGACCTACAGCTATTACCCTATGTACCTGCTACTGTTGAATCTCACCATGCAGGACTTGCTAACCATTGCACCTCTGGTAGTGAAACCCTCAAGCTGCCAGTTCATACTTCAACACGATGGAGGTCTATCATTCCCTGTCATTCAGAGGTCATCCTTTAAAAGCCCATTTCCCCTTGAAGTGGGGCTGACCCTGCACTCCAAGAATTAAAAAGATTATCTAGGACTGAAGTGGGGATGGGTTGGCACAAAAAGCCGTTTTATTTACTCATGAAGACAGTACTCTCCGCTCTTCTCCTCTTTACTCCAGCAGTAGCCAACTTCTGCTCGGCATCTTCACATCCAATGCAGGATTTGCACAGGCACGAGAGCCCATTCATTTGAATGGACTCCCATGCACGTGACACGCAGGGAAAGAAGTCCCTGCACTTCTTTGGAAAATGCAGCCCGCACAGGAACCTCGGTTCCCAGTACGTTTGCGTTTTCCAGTGCGGACGGCGTGCCATTAGAACTAAAGGCACCCGCCCGCGGGTCCGCATTTCTCTGTGCGGGTGGTGCGGCTGCACAGATTTTCGTGCGGATCCGCAGCGGCACCACCCGCACAGATGTGAACCTAGGGTTAAGGGGCACTACTCTGGCAGCCTACTCTCCCTCTTCTCTCACAGTCAACTTTTTAGGAAAAACCTTTAGTCTCCATGCACACGGGGCATAGTTGAGATGGGATGAGGGGTTCTTATTTTAGGCCCCATGGTGGTGGGGGTGATAATGGAAGATGGGGGGGGGGGGATAAATGAGGGGTTCTTATTTTAGGCCCCATGGTAGTGGGGGCGATAATGGAATATTTGGGGGGATGAATGAGGGGTTCTTAATTTAGGCCCTATGGTGATGGGGGCGATAATGGAATATTGGGGGGGGGAATGAATGAGGGGATCTTATTTTAGGCCCCATGGTAGTGGGGGCAATAATGGAAGATTGGGGGGGGGGGGAGATGAATGAGAAGTTCTTATTTTAGGCCCCATGGTGGTGGGGGTGATAATGGAAGATTGGGGGGGGTGAATCAGGGATTCTTATTTTAGGCCCCATGGTGGTGGGGGCGATAATGGAAGATTGGGGGGGGGTGAATGAGGGTCTTATTTTAGGCCCCATGGTGGTGGGGGTTGATCATGGAAGATGGGGGGGATGAAGGGATGAATGAGGGGGTCTTATTTTAGGCCCCATTGTTGTGGGGGTGATAATGGAAGATTGGGGGGGGTGAATCAGGGGTTCTTATTTTAGGCCCCATGGTGGTGGGGGCGATAATGGAAGATTGGGGGAGGGGGATGAATGAGGGTCTTATTTTAGGCCCCATGGTGGTGGGGGTGATCATGGAAGATGGGGGGGGATGAATCTGGGGTTCTTATTTTAGGCCCCATGGTGGTGGGGGTGATCATGGAAGATGGGGGGGATGAATGAGGGGGTCTTATTTTAGACCCCATGGTGGTGGGGGTGATAATGGAATATTGGGAGGGGGGGGATGAATGAGGGGATCTTATTTTAGGCCCCATGGTGGTGGGGGTGATAATGGAATATTTGGGGGGGGGGGGATGAATGAGGGGATCGTATTTTAGGCCCCATGGTAGTGGGGGCGATAATGGAAGATTGGGGGGGGGGGGGGGGATGAATGAGAAGTTCTTATTTTAGGCCCCATGGTGGTGGGGGTGATAATGGAAGATTGGGGGGGGTGAATCAGGGATTCTTATTTTAGGCCCCATGGTGGTGGGGGCGATAATGGAAGATTGGGGGGAGGATGAATGAGGGTCTTATTTTAGGCCCCATGGTGGTGGGGGCGATAATGGAATATTGGAGGGGGGATGAATGAGAGGTTCTTATTCATGACGGTGGGGAGAGATGGGATGAGGGGTACTTATTGTAGGCCGTATGCACAACTGGATTTTTACCCCCGATGCATGGGGCTCCAGTGTTTAGCTGCAGGTGAAGGGCACCGGTGCACCATCCAGCCCTGCTGTCAGTATCTTTGAGAGAATGGCTGTGGCTGGATGGCGCACCTAGTGGTCCAAAGTTTAGGGTGACATGAGCTCAGGACGAATGCCTAGAAAACAGACTTTTTTGTTTTGGACATCTCATGGATACTCTCAGATACTGACAGGCTGCTGGCAGCGGGGATTGTGCACCTGTGCCCTCCACATGCAGCGCAGCACTGGTGCCCAAAGCACGAGGGGTAAACTGCCCAGTGTACATGGGGCCCAAAGCTGAACTATAGGCAGATTAAAAAGACAAAAATTAATGTAGCCCTGTAATCAGTCACTAAGGTGTTGGTATTGACCTAGTATCCGCCCCTGGAGAAAGCAGCAGCACAAGGAGCCAACCAGAAGCATGCTGATAGGAGTTGAGAGCAAAGTGACAGAGAGGAGCTCACTGCTGAGCCGCTTCGCTTTTTATTGTCCAGTTGCAGACTGGAATGAGTCCAGGACAACCTGGGCTCAGAGGAAGTAGATTGAATGATGCTACCACATCAGACCGAGTACATTAGCATGATAAAAGTGGTGGAAGGTGCATATTTCTATGCTGCCATATTTGGACGGAGCTCCACTTTAAACTAACGAATGCAAATCAATGAAGGCAGACGGAATTGTTTAAAGTATCAGACAGAGAAACACGATGTCCCCATCTTCAACCTATAATCTATGGTAGAGATGTGCTAGAACTGAAAATTCTGGAGAATGTGAAATTCACATCCTGTTCTTCACACCGCAGGATGCTCTGCCTAAGTGCAGCAACCAGAGTGGGTGGCATATTATGACAGAACAACCTTTCCTTTAACTGTGATAATAATATTTAAGCTGTTTTTTTCTGCTAGTAACTGTCTGTATCAGTAGAGGAAGGCAGGAAATTGCCAGCAGTTTGTACACAGAGCTCGCTCGTCGTGCGCAATGATACCGGCACACTACAGGTGCCGAGACATCAAGAGGAAGACCCTCGGGAAACGACCTACAACCACCAATTCTGACGGGGTCAAACGGATCAGCGACACATTTCAGTCATTCAGCAAGACGCTCGCCTCCGTGGAGAAACAGAGTTCTAGAAAAAGAAGGGTTCAAAGCACCAATAGTCTATATGGGCACAGATGATAGAACATTTAAAAACACACAAAAAAAAAAAAATTATGAATATATTGTACATCCAAAACAAAACAAAAAAAAAACCCTGGATTTTGCAGCTAGCCCTTCCCTTGTACTCAAGGAACACGAACATCTGAGCTTTACCTTAGGTTGCATTCACACGTGAGCGTTTTGTAGCGCGAAGCTCGAAGTTCCAAAACGCTCAGGAGGAAAAAAAATTAAAATATTCAATATTACTCTATGGAGATGGTTCACATCTCCACTCCAAGTCACCTGAAGCAGAACGCCTGAAGCTTAAAAAAGAAAAAAAAAAAAAAGAAAAAAGGTTTGAAGCTACTTTTGTAGCTCAAATTTGCAGATTTTTGGCGCAATTGGTGCGTTTTAACCAGTGTTTTGTGTGATTTTCTGAAATACATTTTTATTAAATAATAATAAAACAACCAGACAAAAAAAAAATAAAAAAAACATTTTATTACTTTTTTTAACGTTATGGGTTAATTATTATTACAAGTATTTATGATTATTTTACATTTATGGTTTCTAATTATTATTATTATTATTAATATTATCACCCTAACAATAAATAAATAGTATGGGGAAAAAAAAAAAAAAAAAATACTGGATCCTAACCGAACCTTAACTCTAATCCCTTGCCTTAACAAAAACAAAATAATTAAAAAAAAAAAAAAACACCCTAAAAGCAGATTGAAAAACTAAAAACAGAAAAACCTAGCAACAAAATGATGCAATAGATATTTTTCTCTATTGCCTAATAAAAAAAAAAAAAAAAACCGCCAAAGCTCAAAAACGGCTAAAAAAAAAAAACTGTAAAAAAAAAAAAGGGAGGACACGGAAAAACCATGCAAAAATCACTGTAAAATATGCGTGAAAAATCACGCTAAAAATGTGAATGGAGCCTTAAACCCCTTTAAGGAACCAACTCTCTAAAAAGTCACGTGCCTTTCTTTGGTGTCTCTCAGGGAGCAGTTCCTCCCAGATCCTACAGTTCCATAGGATTAACCTACCCCTACTACTTACCCTACCCTTCATACCAGAGTCCATCCTGGATGTTGCAGATAGACCCCCTTGTACTCAAGGAACACAGCTGAACATCTGAGCTTTTACCGTAGTCCCCCATTATTTAAAATAATTTGCTTTTTTAGGTGTCCCTCAGGGAGCAGTTCCTCCCAGATCCTACTTTTATACACGATTAACCTACCCCTAAACCACCCCTCCATACCAGGGCCCATCCTGGATGTTGCAGATAGCTCCCCTTAAACTCAAAAGGGACACAGCTAAACATCTGAGCCCCCTTAGACCCCTTTCTGGATGACGCACATCTAAAGTGACGTGCCTTCTTTTTGGTTCACCAAAAAAAAAAAAAAAAGAACACGGGGGGGGGGGGGGGGGGAGAACAACACAAGGGGGGGGGGGGTAAGAACACAAGAGGGGGGGGGAAAAGAAAACAAGGAGGGGGGAAAAAAGAAAACAAGGAGGGGGGAAAAAAGAAAACAAGGAGGGGGGAAAAAAGAAAACAAGGAGGGGGGAAAAAAGAAAACAAGGAGGGGGGAAAAAAGAAAACAAGGAGGGGGGGAAAAAGAAAACAAGGAGGGGGGGAAAAAGAAAACAAGGAGGGGGGGAAAAAGAAAACAAGGAGGGGGGAAAAAAGAAAACAAGGAGGGGGGAAAAAAGAAAACGAGGGGGGAAAAAAGAAAACGAGGGGGGGGGAAAAAGAAAACAAGGAGGGGGGAAAAAAGAAAACAAGGAAGGGGGAAAAAAGAAAACAAGGAGGGGGAAAAAAGAAAACAAGGAGGGAAAATGGAAGAAAAAAAAAAAGGAGGGGGAAAAGAAAAAAAAAAAAAAAAAAAAAAAAAAAAAAAGGGGGAAGAAGGCTGGTTCTATCATGCATGCATCATTATGCACCCCTAATAATGTTCGGAATGTGCTTCAGTATCATTACTATGGTTCAAAGTTCCTCCCGAATGTAAGAATCACGTAGAAGTCAATGGAAATAAAATGCATTCATACATCCAAGCATTGCCACACACTCAGGCAGTGTCGGTGAAACGGCCTCCCCTTCTCCAGCCTCCAGGAGAGGCTGACCTCAGACTGAAGTCACAGGAAGTGCTGCCCCATTCTGTCCTCCTGCTTCTTCAATGGATGCTTTTATGTCTAGAATCCAATCAGAACACAGCCATAACAAATCCAACAAGCAGTCTATGAATGAGGGAGGGGGCTGGGTTCATACAGGGGGGTCAGTACAGTCCTTTCTTCCAAGCCCTCTCAGGAATGAAAGGAATTCCGGGCATTTTGCATTATTTTCTGAGTGGGGGGAGGAAGAGGATTGCTGAGGAAATAACCCTTTGGCTTCAGGGCTTTTCTCGGCTGAAAAGCACTTTGTCACAGTCAGATCCGGCAATACAGAACAATAAACTTGAGATGATCAGAATAATAAGCACATGACTACATCTACTCTCCTAAATCATCCCGCATAGACCGATGAAGGCTCAAAATCTGGAATAGATATCTTACAAATATTACATATAGTGTGTGTGTGTGTGTGTGTGTAAAAATATAAAAAAAAAAACACTAAAAAGCTTATATTAACAAAAATGTAAAACATATGTTATAAAAACACAAGAATGGGTATGTAGAATACTACGGTAAATGGAAGTGGTAACATAAGACATGGCCAAGCTTTACGGTTTATTTGCTATGGGGAAAAAAAAAAAAAAGTCGACCAAGTCAAAATTCACCCCATATAACAATCATCAAACGCAGGCCATACACGGTCCAAATTCCGAACGATGGTTGCCATCAATGATTTCGAAAAATCGGCCGACCAAGTCATAAAGTTCGCCCCATATAAGAGGCAAAACTTCTGTTCCTTCCAGGTCATGGATTATGCACATATGGTTTTTTTTTTTTGGAAAAACAATCGTACAATTTGACCATCGAGTGGAAAATCGGTCTTTTTTTTTACAAATTATCCAACATGCCCTGATCACTGAAAAGGGGAGGAAGCACGAAAAAAAATTGGCCGGTGCCATTGACCCACTAACAGAGAAAACAGCCGATTATTCTTGGGTTCGATTTTCAGACAAAAAAAAAAAAATAAAAATCGGTCGAATTTCGACCCATGAATGGCCGGCCGATGTTGTAAAGTTGAAAACTTACTGCTACTTGTACACTATGGCCTTAAGCTGGCCAAAGAATTTCCCTCCAAACCTTTGTTTTCGGAACGATTGATTTTCTAAGTGTTTATTTTATTTATTACAGGTACTTATATAGCGCCGTCAATTTACGCAGCACTTTACATATATATTGTACATTCACATCAGTCCCTAACCCTCAAGGGGTGTACAATCTAAGGTCCCTAACTCATATTCATACATACACATACTAGGGACAATTTACAGTAGACAGGAACCAATTAACTTACCAGCATGTCTTTTGGAGTGTCGGAGGAAACCCACACAAGCACAGGGAGAACATGCAAACTCCAGGCAGGTGGTGCCATGGATGGTATTTGAACCGGCGAACCTAGTACTACCAGGCGGAAGCGCTAACCATTTAGCCACTGTGCTGCCCATAGGGTTAGTAGAGTCATTCGTTTTCTACCATAGCAATGAAAAAAATATGAAAGGAGCAAGATAAAAAATTTTTCTCAAATGACAATTCTGACCATAGTTTTCGTTCGGGAAAAATCGTACCTAATTGTAATTCGCATACATTGGAGGCGCAAAAGAAACCTGGTTTAAGAAGTCTGAGATTCAAGTAGAAGATCTGGACAAAATTTATTTATTTTTTTAGAATTCCCGTACAAATGTTTGAATGAAAAATCTAAAATGTGTATAGCCAGCTTTACAAGCTGTTGGGAAAGCATTGTCTTGTCTTTCAAAGCCCAGGTCACAAAAAAACATCAAAATGTAGACAGGATAAGCAGCTGTAGGTCTCTCAATAATCTCAACAGAGGTCAAAAGAGCTACTTTCACCTTCCTCACCACCAAAATCTTGGGCTACTTTCCACAAAAATGAAAGAAATTCAATTAGAATTTTGTTTGGTTTTCTCTTTGTTGATGGGGTCAGTCTGACATTGGTTTTGAAAATATGAAGAATTCGAATAGAAGAATGTTCTCAAATAACGACTCGACTACTGCAACTCCCTCCTCACTGGTCTGCCTCGCCGCTGGCTATCCCCGCTTCAGTCCATCCTGAATACGGCTGCCAGACTCATTCACCTTTCCAACCGCTCCGTTTCCGCCACCCCCCTCTGCCAATCCCTCCACTGGCTTCCGATTGCACAACTGATCAAATTCAAAATCCTAACACTGACGTACAAAGCTGTCCACCATACTGCCCCGAACTACATCACCGACCTAATATCCAAGTACCGCCCAACACTCACACTCCGCTCCTCACAAGATCTCCTTCTCTCTAGTTCCCTGGTCTCCTCCTCCCATGCCCGCCTCCAGGACTTCTCCAGGGTGTCACCCATCCTCTGGAACTCCCTGCCCCAACCCATCAGATTATCACCTACTCTCCTCTCCTTTAGGCGCACCCTGAAAACCCATCTCTTCAGGGAAGCCTACCCCACCCCCTGCTAACTTGCCGACCTCCTCCACTCTTCCTACCACTCCATCCCCCACAGCTATCTCCTCCTGTGCCACCATCCCCTCCCTCCTAGATTGTAAGCTCCAAGGAGCAGGGCCCTCAATCCCCTCATGTTTTGCATTGTATTGGTATTGTTCTGTCACATGTTCTGTCCCCCTTTGTAATGTACAGCGCTGAGCGAACTATTGGCGCTTTATAAATACTGTATAATAATAACAATAAATACATTTCTAAATAGGTGAATGTGGTTTTTCGCTCTGGAAAGTCTATTCGTTCCAAAATCAAAATGGTAAAAAACAAAATTTTGAAGAACTTTGGAAGGATATTGGTTAAGTCATCAAATGTCCTGGGAATGAGAGTGCTCATTCAAAAACCTACTGGTGTACTGCCAGCTTTATGCTGGGAAAGGAATGATCCTAGAGCTATATATTGTACATTTTGTTGCGTGGACTGAATTCAACCCCATTTTGTAGAGGGGGGGGCGGCACTCACCACTAGTATGTGAAGCTAAAGCTGGCTATACGCAATTAGAGTTTTGAATGAACATTCATATGAAAGTTCTCAGTACATTCAAGGACTTTACAAATGTTCTAAAAGTACTTCAAAATTGAATCTGCTTTAAACATTTGATTTTGGAGTGCATGTAATTTCCCAAATGAAAACCATATTCACTGTTAGAAAATGTGTTCCTTTGAGGGGAAAAAAAAAAAAAAAAAAAAAGTAATTCGTATCCTTAGAATTTCCTGGTTCACTATGGTTGGAAACAGTTCCAAAACACAATATTTCCCAAGCACACGTTCCTGAAAATGGCGGTTTGGTTTTTCTGGGTGCCGTAGTGACCAAAGGCTGGGAGCCATGGACAATCCAAGTGAAGAAATGTCACCAGCACATCAAGGAGTCCTCAAAATGGGTCCAAAGCTTTATTTTCGTGGACACGTTTCTGAGCCACGCAGGGCCCCTTCATGACAGATGCCTTTGCATGGCTCTGAAACGTTGCTTTCGGTTTACCATTTGACCACGAAAATTATGCTTTGGGACCATTTTGAGGAATCTTTGGTGTGCTGGTGTCATTTCTTCACTATGGTTGAAAACAGGTGCTGATTTCATCCCCCGTAAGGCCCCTTTCACACGAGCGGACCAATGGGGTCCGCCTATCTTTTAATCAGGCAGACCCATCCATCCATAGACTTCTATGGACCAGAGGGTCCGCCGACACTTGCTGGCATCCAATCCTGTACACCAAAAACAGACGGATGGGATCTGTTCCCCATCCGTCCAGTGGATCAGATGACAATTAGGTGGAAACGGACAGGTAGTCTGTTTCCATCCGACCATCCCATTGAAATCAGCAGGCAACGCCTGTGTCAGTGAAATCAGCAGGGCGGACAGAGACCTGTCATCCGCCTTCTCAGCAGGGATCAGCAGAGGGATCCTTCACTCAGCAGATGAATGAATCCGCCCCATCTGAAAGGGGCCTTAAAACTGGAAAAAAACAAATATTCTTAAAAAAAAAAAAAAATAAAAAATTCTACTAGTGTATGGACAGCTCAAAATGTTTTTGTATATTTTTGGATAGGGCAGGGAATGGAAAATATATTCATTTCAAAATCGAATTTTAAAAGCAACCAAAATTTTGAAGGGCATTTGTCAAGCTGTTAACATGCCCAGTAGACTTTTGTTTTAAAAAGTTGCATAGGTTTAATTTTAAAATCATTGGTGGGGTCAAAATTCTTGACTGTGGTGATGAGAAGATTTGAAGTTTCTCAAATTAACCAATTTCTAACAGCAAATGTGGTTTTTGTTCGGGGAAAGTCCACTTGAAGAAAAAAGTTTTGCTTTCAGGTTTCAATTTTGGTGCAAGTACTTCCATATGACATTCGTCAAGTCATCAAAATGAGCCACTAAGAATTGTTGTTAGTTCTAAAATTTACTAAGGTATGGCCAAGAGTTGACGTGTTACTAAACCCTGGAATCTGCACCCACTATACCTGATCTCCCCGGACCCTGCATTCACTATACCTGATCTCCCCGGACCCTGCACTCACTATATCTGGTCTCCCCGGACCCTGCACTCACTATATCTGGTCTCCCCGAACCCTGCACTCACTATACGTGGTCTCCCCGGACCCTGCACCCACAATATCTGGTCTCCCCGGACCCTGCACTCACTATATCTGGTCTCCCCGGACCCTGCACTCACTATATCTGGTCTCCCCGAACCCTGCACTCACTATACGTGGTCTCCCCGGACCCTGCACCCACAATATCTGGTCTCCCCGGACCCTGCACTCACTATATCTGGTCTCCCCGGACCCTGCACTCACTATATCTGGTCTCCCCGAACCCTGCACCCACTATACGTGGTCTCCCCAGACCCTGCACCCACAATATCTGGTCTCCCTGGACCCTGCACTCACTATATCTGGTCTCCCCGGACCCTGCACTCACTATATCTGATCTCCCCGGACCCTGCACTCACTATATCTGGTCTCCCCGGACCCTGCACTCACTATATCTGGTCTCCCCGGACCCTGCACTCACTATATCTGGTCTCCCCGAACCCTGCACTCACTATACGTGGTCTCCCCGGACCCTGCACCCACAATATCTGGTCTCCCCGGACCCTGCACTCACTATATCTGGTCTCCCCGGACCCTGCACTCACTATATCTGGTCTCCCCGAACCCTGCACCCACTATACGTGGTCTCCCCGGACCCTGCACCCACAATATCTGGTCTCCCTGGACCCTGCACTCACTATATCTGGTCTCCCCGGACCCTGCACTCACTATATCTGGTCTCCCCGGACCCTGCACTCACTATATCTGGTCTCCCCGGACCCTGCACTCACTATATCTGGTCTCCCCGAACCCTGCACTCACTATATCTGGTCTCCCCGAACCCTGCACTCACTATATCTGGTCTCCCCGAACCCTGCACTCGCTATAACTGGTCACCCACAGTACGCAGAACATGGAAATGCAATTATTTTTGTAAATCTAAACTGCTAAACACCTTTTCTCATCAGCAGTATATAGCAGCCTTGTGACCTCCATCAGTATCCAGCAGAGCACTGGTTAAAGCTTGTACAGGAGTTTTCATTCTCTAGGAGGATGCAGGACCCCTGACCTTTATCTGGGCAGTGCTAATTAGCCCTGTGCCGATCACATGCACTCTCCCAAAGAAAACAAATACCTCTAGTAGTACATACCAAACTGAGCATGTGCAGTGACTCCAAACCTCTGTTCTTTCAGGAGATATTTAGAGGACAATGGAAGAAGGGGAGGATCAGAAGAGAGGATCAAACATCCTTTTTACAAAATGTGGAGAATTAACGCCTTAGGTTCCACAGTGAGTATATTGCATATACAGACTGATTGTACTGTTGTGGGTTTAGTAACACTTTAATCATGTTAACATCAGTGAACTCATCAGCATGATACAGTCTGGTATGGCCAGCATTATACCTTCAGTCATATCGCAGTGGCTAAATAGTTAGCACTTTCGCCTGGCAGTACTCGAGTCGTTGGTTCGAAACCCAGCCACGGCACCACCTGCCTGGAGTTTGCATGTTCTCCCTTGTGCCTGCGTGGGTTTCCTCTGGTTATTCCGGTTTCCTCCCACACGCCAAAGACATGCTGGTAGGTTAATTGGCTCCTGTCTAAATTGTTCCTAGTATGTGTATGTATGAATGTGAGTTAGGGACCTTAGATTGTACACCCCTTGAGGGTTAGGGACTGATGTGAATGTACAATGTATATGTAAAGCGCTGCGTAAATTGACGGCGCTATAGAAGTACCTGTAATGAATAAAATATCGGTCCCCTCCTCTCACCCCTTTCTTTGAATACATCAATGACCATTTACACTTCCACAGGGATACGTAAAAAATGAGTGCCATTCCCACCCACTCTTCATCAAAATAGCAACAAGAACTGACGCATCCCCCTAATGAAAACTCAGCTGTTCAAAAGCTTCCCTGCCACGTTTACCATTTGTTCCATAACATGGAATATTTTCCATACTTTCTTTACAGGATGGAGAGCAGGGACAAGAATATATTAAGCGAGTTACTTTGTCTAGTATTCTGGGATCTTGCCTAGAGAATCACTTCTTGATGTAGTTGGTGTGGATCTCCACACCAATAAAAATGTCAGTCCCCTGCAACAGATGAAGTCAGCAGTCCATGTTGTGGACCCTAGCTCCCACGTATCAGCCTTTATTAGTCTCTTTGGTATTCAAACACTTCTGGGAGTGTTGGATGGCTCATCACACACTGTGGTTCCTTTCTCCAAACCCTACATCTTTACGGAGCCATCATCAGCCTCTGTGATGAGCCATCCAGCAGTCCTGGAAGTGTTGAATACCACGTTGTGGTCCCCTCTTCCAACCCATAGACCTCTACCGAGCCTTCATCAATCTTTGTGATGAGCCATCCAGAACTCCTGGAAGTGTTGAATACCACGTTGTGGTCCCCTCTTCCAACCCATAGACCTCTACCGAGCCTTCATCAATCTTTGTGATGAGCCATCCAGAACTCCTGGAAGTGTTGAATACCAGGTTGTGGTCCCCTCTTCCAACCCATAGACCTCTACCGAGCCTTCATCAATCTTTGTGATGAGCCATCCAGAACTCCTGGAAGTGTTGAATACCACGCTGTGGTCCCCTCTTCCAACCCATAGATCTCTACTGAGCCTTCATCAGTCTCTTTGGTATTCAACACTTCCAGGAGTGCTGGACGTCTTGTTCTACACGGTGGTCCCTTTTTCTAGCCCACACATCTCTACTGAGCCTCCTTCAGTCTCGCATGGTATTCAACAGTTTTGGGAGGTATTGGATGACCTGGCAATAAGCCTCAAACCTGAACGCTGTCACGAGGGGGAGGTCACATACTCCTCAAAAATTCCTGCTTTGTTAGAACAAAGCATGGGCTTTAATGGAAAGGCAAGGGCTTAAAGCTTTCTGAAAGTCTTTCAGACCACCCCCTTCTAGGCCCAAAACCTAATCTAAGGCTGGCCATACACTATACAATTTTTTGTTCAATTTCCTTTAGATTTACCTTCAACTATGTAGTGCAAGGGCCTGCTTAATTGGAAGCAATTGAAAGTTTTGTTTAGGTTTGACCTCATATTATATGGTTTTTGGTATATCTAAACCAAAAATCTCAAGAAAAAACTTTATAATGTATGGCCAGACTAACCCAGAATCTCCCAACCCTAGGGTTTAGCAACATCTCCCTGGCAGCCATGGCCTCCTTAAATGTTCATGTCCTAGGGCCCAAAACCTTATGTGGCGCTGGCTGCATCCACATAGTGATTCCCTATAGACTTGAATGTGGTTGTACCTCTATGCTAGAGACTCTAGGTTAGAGAAATGGCCACATTGAAGTCTACAGGGAGTCAACTGCGCATGCGCAACCAGCACTGGATACGATTTGTTCTCAATAGGATGCCATACATTTCCAACCCTAGATTAATTGGTAGGAAGGCTAGGGACGGTTGGATAAATCGTTAATTATAAATTCATTTGTCCATTTAAAGAAAACAGACAAAATTTCTATTAGGACCTGCATTTAGTGACCCAACTTGAGCTCAATGGTACTATATAAGGGCATTAAGAAAAGTTGTTTAAATCTTGTAAATTATTGCTGTACACAATGATCTTCAGACTCGTGTTTACCACCTGATGCCCATGTGAACTAGAGTGGCCACACAACATAATTTTAGAAAATCTACATTCCTTTCTGTGAATAAATATAGACTGGAGATCTACTTTCACATGGAAAACATTTCAACAGTACTAGCCTAATATGGTTCATAAGAAAGAACAAAAAAAAAAAAGTTTCATATCGATTTAAATATTAAAGGACTTCGTCACCCCAGAAAGCAAGCGTGTACACACTCAGATTGGCTCAAAGGGCAAAAAAAAAAAAAAAATATGGTCAAGGAACCATAAACGCAGTGTGCAGGACAGAGCCCTGGTAAGAGCAACCCCTATTAAAAGCAATGGAGCAATTAGTTTCAAAATTTAAAAAAAAAACATCCACTGTGAACAAGCTCCTAAAAATCTAAATATTTAACTAGTGATGAGCGGAAGTTAGCAATAATTGCTGGGACAATGAGCTGCAGGAGAGAGATTCTCTGCTCCACAGCTGATGTACACAAAGGGGCAGGCAGAGGTGTATGTACAGGGGCTGCAGGAGTTGCGATTGCGACCCAGCCCCATGCTCCAGGGGGCCCTGCAGCCCCCTATACACCTGGATAGGAGGGGTGCTGGAATGTAGAGGAACCCATCCATCCATGCAGCTGCTGAATTCAAGCTTCTTCTCCTCCGTCTCCTGAAGACAATTCAGCGGCTACAGGAGGAAAATCAGAGGGCATGGATTGCATTACATGCCGCCCCCACCACCTCCCTATGCCTGTCCTGCTGCCCCAGGCCGCTTAGTGCTTCCCTAGCGCTGCCAGATTTCCCCCTCCCACCAGCTGCTGCGGAGGATATTGTCAGGATGGAGAGCAAGGAAGAGGCCAGTAAAGGTGTCATTTACAGGCCCCTTGCTTGTCTTAATGACTAGAGTCAGTAATCTGTATTGATCAAAGACTTTTTTTATTATCCTTCATTCATTGCTGAGACATAGTAAACTGTCTGCTATGCTTCAGTGTATATGTGAACAGGGAGGTGCAGCGCTGTATAACCAAACAAATAATAATTACACAATAGTGAACAGTGACTGTAAATTAGTAATGCCACTATATGGTGGCTCTAGGTGAAGAGAGTGAAAAACAGTCCAGTGAAGGAGTGCTCTTAAGATCCAGGGTGATCTTCAGACGTCCAATATACAGGACCATCGGGTGATAAAATATAAAGACTGCGCACTCACCAGATACGCAATCTTTATGCGCATTTGTGTAAAATTATCACTAGACCTCCTGTATCGTCATCCTGGTCTGGTCAGATCTGGTCAGCATATCCCTCATGGCCCGGTAACTGGATGGATGAAGCTGTTCCGTAGACTTGGCCGGTTCTCACCAGAACTCTATTTCTGTGATGTACACAACTTTCCAGAATCCTTCTGCGAAGCACGTTCTAGATAAGATCTCTCCACAGTGCGCACACGTATCCCTCGCCCGGAACCTTTCTGTCTGAAAGGACAGAAAGGTTCCGGGCGAGGGATACGTGTGCGCACTGTGGAGAGATCTTATCTAGAACGTGCTTCGCAGAAGGATTCTGGAAAGTTGTGTACATCACAGAAATAGAGTTCTGGTGAGAACCGGCCAAGTCTACGGAACAGCTTCATCCATCCAGTTACCGGGCCATGAGGGATATGCTGACCAGATCTGACCAGACCAGGATGACGATACAGGAGGTCTAGTGATAATTTTACACAAATGCGCATAAAGATTGCGTATCTGGTGAGTGCGCAGTCTTTATATTTTATCACCCGATGGTCCTGTATATTGGACGTCTGAAGATCACCCTGGATCTTAAGAGCACTCCTTCACTGGACTGTTTTTCACTCTCTTCACCTAGAGCCACCATATAGTGGCATTACTAATTTACAGTCACTGTTCACTATTGTGTAATTATTATTTGTTTGGTTATACAGCGCTGCACCTCCCTGTTCACATATATGCTATTGAAGGTTTGATACGGTGCCTTTTGGGTGTACAGCTGCTGCTTATTATACATTATATACTATCACATAAGCGCTCACTTATTCTTTGTTTTTCATGCTTCAGTGTATGAATGAACAGCAAGGTCTGTATAGAGCTATTCCTGTTCATTCATTCTGTGCTGCTGAGGCTCAAGAGATGGAGACTGAGTGTCCTCAGTCTCAAAAGTGAAACATCATCAGGTGGTCTGTTTAGACCAATGATATTTTGACCAAAGTCCTTAAAAAAAATTAAAAAAAAAAAAAAAAAAAAGGAAAGGAAAGAAGAAGGCAGGAAGGATGGAAGGAAGAAGATGATGGAAGGAAGAAGAAGAAGAAGAAGAAGATGGAAGGAAGAAGAAGAAGAAGAAGAAGATGGAAGGAAGAAGAAGAAGAAGAAGAAGATGGAAGGAAGAAGAAGATGGAAGGAAGAAGAAGAAGATGGAAGGAAGAAGAAGAAGAAGATGGAAGGAAGAAGAAGAAAAAGATGGAAGGAACAAGAAGAAAAAGATGGAAGGAACAAGAAGAAGAAGAAGAAGATGGAAGGAGGAAGAAGAAGAAGAAGAAGATGGAAGGAAGAAGAAGAAGAAGATGATGGAAGGAAGAAGATGATGGAAGGAAGAAGATGATGGAAGGAAGAAGATGATGGAAGGAAGAAGATGATGGAAGGAAGAAGATGATGGAAGGAAGAAGATGATGGAAGGAAGAAGATGATGGAAGGAAGAAGATGAAGGAAGCAGAAAGAAGAAGAAAGAAGGAAGAAGATGAAGGAAGAAGATGAAGGAAGCAGAAAGAAGAAGAAAGAAGAAGGGAGAAGAAGGAAGAAGAACTAAAAACTACCTTGATAGTAAAGGTTTGCACTTGGGGACCCCAAGATGAAGGGAAAGGGACCATAATAAAGTATCCCACGATGTAAGTAAGGGGCTCCAGGATCAGTGGGAAGCCGGGGGCTAGGGGGGGGGGTCCCTTCATAGTCTCTTGCATCGGGGTTTGCAGTCTCTAACTATCTCCTCTAATATGTTTAAAGTCTTCTGTCATATACTGACTAATATGTGCGGCCCTTTGGAGCTGTCAGGGGCCACAGTCGAGGTCCCCTATGCCTCATGAGTTGACAACCACTGTCCTAGAGAATTGCTATTGAAACACACACACACGATTGTACTTGGTCTAGCCATAAACCGGGACACATCTGCTAGGCATTGTCAGTGAATGGACCTGCCAGGGTTAGTCATGTGACCTGCCTCATTTTTATACATTTTCCTTCCGGTTTCTCACTGAGAAGTTAGAACATCCACATGGGTGAAAATCAAACTCTCTATCCAAAGTTCTCATGATCCCTTCCTAAAGGTAACCCTAAAAAGACCCGAGTGTCAAATTGGGCCATTGGATTGGCCCAATTGCTATAGCCACTAGCAGTAATCATTGTGTTTTGCCGTCTGGGAAGGCTCTGCTGGCAGAACACAGTAGCTCTGAGGAAGGGATCCTCCATCAACACAGAAGTTAAAAAAAAAAACAAAACTGTGTGCTGATGGGGAAATCAAGCGATTTTCTTTCTATCCAAACGTGGTAGTGGAAGAAAAGAAAATTGTATCATTTATGGCCTGCTTTAGCGGCCTGACTAATCCAACCGCTTCGCAGACCCAAAACAAGCGTGCAAAGTCAAAGGTCTGACTTTACCAGCGGCGTGATGTCTTTTCAAGAACATACGGAGGTTTGAGACAAGTAGCCAAGCAAGTAGCATTTTCATGACGAGGTTTGAAAATGGCAGTCTACATATTTCTCAGATTTAGGACTAGCCAGCCAGCAACCTCACGTAGGTTTTCACACAGAAAAATGTCACATATTGGCAACTTTACATTTTTGTAAGCCGTTATCTGTGTTTACTGAGAGATAAGAACGGTAATCTTTTACTAGACTCCAAACATCAGCTTTTTTTTTTTTTTTTAACCACATTCTGAAAAGGGACAAGGGATGCTGCAATCCTGTGTATTAACCTCCCTAGCGGTCTGATTATGTCCATATTTCTGTGCTCAAAGTGGTACTTTTTTTGCATGGAAATATGTAGTTTATTTAATTGTAGGCTGTAATTCTTAGGAATAACTCACTGAAATCTGTCTGAACAAGAGTCTAGTAAACATCCCGGGTATGATAAAATTTGAAACCTGAAATCATAAATTATAATATAATAAATAATCATAAATTATAATTTAATAATCAGAAAAATAATACATTTAATTCAATGATATAATCAAACCAAAAACACTGAAATTTGAAATATAGCGCCAAGTTCGCACATCGCTGAGCAAAGTCGCAGAATCGTTTTCAGTGTTTGATGAGGAATTTCCCCCACGAATCATTATCACTCAATTCTGCAAGTGGTTCTGATTTACTATCGCTGTTCTCTATCCGATCTAAAACCACTTTTGACCTAAAGGGACGCTTTTTGGACGCCATCGACTTTTCTCAGTTTCCAGGCAGAAAGAACAGTAAAAATGCAGGCAGGGCGCCGGACAAAGCACTCGGGACAAAATGTATGTGAAATGGTTTGATACAGGAATGTTATACTATGTGATTTTAGTGTATTTAGTGAATGTCAGTTTTTGACATTTTTAAATTTCCCGCCAGTTCCGTCCCCCGTACGTCCCGACGTCGCAGGGAACGGAACCCGGAAGACAGATGCCGGCATCGGCCAGAGGACATTGCCGGGGACACTGCAGGGGGGACACCGCGGAAGCGCAGGACAAGGTAAGTGCAGAACAGATCCCGGAGCAACGCTGCAGTGTATTCCCGAGTGTAGCTCGGGGTTACCGCTTGTGGTGCTGAAACTTTACCCCGAGCTACACTCGGGAATATCGCCAGGGGGGTTAAGATATTAACACAGTGATGGCAGATAATGAGCAAATCGTCCAGCAAGTCTGCCTGTTTTTTTATTTCTCTTTTAACCTTGTGTCCGAGTATAGATCTAGGTTTGTCCCAACCAGGGGCGGACTGACAACTCATGGGGCCCCCAGGCAATAGGGGATCATGGGGCCCCTGTGTCCTCACCCACACTTAAAGCTCATGGAAAAAAAAGGTACCAGGGGCATCGCATGGGGCCCCCTACTGACCCCGGGCCCTCGGGCAGTGCCCGAGTCTCCAAATGGTCAGTCCGCCCCTGGTCCCAACCATGTCTGAAGCCACTTACTGTTGATGGACTCGCTACCTCTGCTGGGAGTCTATTCTAAGCATCAACTACCCTTTCAGTAAAATAATACTTTCTAAGGTAAGTTTTGAACTTCCTTCCTATTTGGAGGTCATGTCACCGTGTTCTTGACCTTCATATTTAGAATCCTGCTCTCCTGAACTTTATTCACAGTCTTCATGGATTTAAAGGTCTCAATCAGGTCTTCGCTTTTCCTTCTTTCCTCCAGACTGTACATATTAGGTTCCTGAACCGTCTCCGAATGTTCTATCCCCCAGACCTGTCACCATTTGTGTTGCTCATTTCTGAACTTGTTCCATCTTATCAAAGCTTTTGTAAGTGAGGTCTCCAGAACTGGACACAGTATTCTAAATGAGGTCTAACTAAAGATCTATATAGAGGAATCAGGACCTCCTTCCTCCTGCCGGTGACCCCTCTAGTGATATAAAGATCTATATAGAGGAATCAGGACCTCCTTCCTCCTGCCGGTGACCCCTCTAGTGATATAAAGATCTATATAGAGGAATCAGGACCTCCTTCCTCCTGCCGGTGACCCCTCTAGTGATATAAAGATCCCTCTAATGACACACCCCAGAATTCTATTCACCTTTTCACTCCCTGGCATGGATCTTTGGTCATCTTGCAAGTATCTGAAATAATCACCCCAAATCATCTTCCTCTGTACGTCTGCCAAGGCTGTTCCCCAGTATTGTACTAGATCAGAAGATTTTTATTTATTTATTTTAAACACTAAAGCTGGGTACACACTAAGAAAATCAGGCTATTTCATGTGGTCTTCGCACCTGTCCTGCAGCTGCCGCTCCCCCCTCATCTCCACCCCCACCTTGTCTCAGCAGTCAACAGCAGACAAAAGGACAGAATTCCTTTTACAGATACTGAGCTTCTTCTCTGTGCAGCCGCAGAGATGAAAGAACTCCTCCTCCAGATCCTGCACCTCTCTGTGCAGCCGCAGAGATGCTCTTTTCTGCTCTTCCCCCATCCCAGCAGTAAGCATCAAAGAGGACAGAACACTTCCAGATCCTGCACCTCTCTTTGTAGCCACAGCACCCCCTTGTCTCAGCATTCAACAGACTCCAGCAGCTGCCTCCAGCCCTCCTCTGGTCCTCCTCCAGACCCTGCTCTGCTTCCCAGCTCCACCCCTAGCTACTTCCCAGCAGCACACAAGGGGGGGGGGGCACTGATTTAAAGTGAGGGTGGGGGACTGCTGATTTCTGATGGTGGGGGTGCTCTAGACATCTAGTCTTACAGATACAACCGGACCTTTGAGGGCAGCCATAATGCTGATGCGGCCCATGGGGAAATTGCTGTGACACCCCCTGCCCTAAACAGCAGCTTCTAGTGCAAAGCATTTAAAACTGCACTAGACATAGGCAGCCATCCATTTAGGAGAACCCCTCCTCATAGGGTTCAATAACTCCAACATGCAGCAGGGGGTCTGGGTGCTTCTGCTGCACTGTATGGGGCCACGAAGCAGGCGAGTCTCCATCAGCCGTCTACACAAGCGCTATAAAGTAGCTGGTAGTACCAGGGTCGTCGGTTTGAATCCCAACCACGGTACCACCTGCCTAGAGATTGCATGTTCTCCCTGTGCGTGTTTCCTCCGGGTACTCCTTTCCTCCTACACTCCAAAGACATGCTGGTAGGTGAATTGGCTCCTGTCTAAATTGTCCCTAGTATGTGTATGTATGAATGTGAGTTAGGGACCTTAGATTGTACTGATGTACTTAGATGGGACTGATGTAAATGTACAATATATATGTAAAGCGCGGCGTAAATTGACAGCGCTATATAAGTACCTGAAATAAATAAATAAGTCATCATTTGTTCAGTAACAGATAATTATCACAAAATATTACGAAAGGAAACAAAATCTCCCAAATCAGCGCTGTGTTTTTTTGTTTTTTGGTTTTTTTTTTAGAAGGAAGGAGATATAAAAGCCTCTGGTCTTCTGCGGGTCAATAAATCAAAATCATTCAGAATGAACGATAAAAAGTCCACCAGCTGCTGGTAAGTCTGCACCAGGGAAGGGGCTACACAGCACGGCCGGCCTCGGGCGGAGGGCTCAGCTGCTGCCGAGATCAAAATAAAAATCGCAGAAATATTTTTCAGTCCGAGGCGATCTCCTTTTCTTATGACGGGAGGACAGAAACCTCTTTTCCTGGCAAACCAGACTGAGGACCGGTTCAATGGAGTGGAATAAAAATAGGAGAGACGCTCTGCATTAGGACCACGTGGTCATTTCTAGTCTCCGTGTTGGAAGACTCATTCAGAAACACAGGGGGGACTTGGAACGCAGATCGAATGAAGATCATTAACCCCTCGCTGGTCTGCGTGCAGCCAAAAAACAAAAACCGCGATTCTTCACAATGCCGGAGGACACACAACCACCGAGCATAGAACAAAACATTCCACTGATTCTGGGAATGCCATTATATTTACATTGTAGGGTCAGCCAATGTGTCTGAAGCAACTCCTGGTACCAGGCAGGATCGAACTTACACCGCGTTCCAAATTATTATGCAAATTCTATTTAAGTGTCACGAAGATGAAATATTTGTTTTTCAGTGGAACTCATGGATGGCATTGTGTGTCAGGGCTCTTTTGATCCCTGAAAACAATCTCGGACACCTGTGATAATTAGATTGGCCGGTGAGCCCAATTTAAGGGAAAACTACTAAAGGAGGGCGTTCCACATTATTAAGCAGAGCACCATTTTCAAGCAATATGGGGAAGAAAAAGGATCTCTCTGCTGCCAAAAAGAGTGAAATAGTTCGATGCCTTGGACGAGGTATGAAAACATTCGATATTTCATGAACACTTAAGCGCGATCATCGCACTATTAAGAGATTTGTGGCTGATTCAGAGCACAGATGGGTTCATGCAGATAAAGGCACATTGAGGAAGATTTCTGCCAGATCCATGCATCGGATCAAGAGAGCAGCTGCTAAAATCCCATTACATAGCAGCAAACAGATATTTGAAGCTGCTGGTGCCTCTGGAGTCCCACGGACATCAAGGTGTAGAGTCCTCCAGAGTCTTGCAACTGTGCATAAACCTTCTATTCGGCCACCAATAACCAATGCTCACAAGCAGAAACGGCTGCATTGGGCAGAAAAATACATGAAGACTCATTTTCAAACAGTCCTGTTCACCGATGAGTGCCGTACAACCCTGGATGGTCCAGATGGCTAGAGTAGTGGATGGTGGGTGGACAGCCACCCTGTTCCAACAAGGCTGCGACGTCAGCAAGGCGGTGGTGGAGTCATGTTTTGGGCCGGAATCATGGGAACAGAGCTGATCGGCCCCTTTAGAGTCCCCGAAGGTGTAAAGATGACCTCTGCAAAGTATGTGGAGTTTATGACTGACCACTTTCTTCCCTGGTACAGAAGGAAGAACTATGCTTTCCGTAATAAAATCATCTTCATGCATGACAATGCACCATCTCATGCTGCAAAGAATACCTCTGCATCAATGGCTGCTATGGGGATAAAAGGAGAGAAAGTCATGGTGTAGCCTCCATCCTCCCCTGACCTCAATCCTATTGAGAACCTTTGCAGCATCCTCAAGCAAAAGATCTATGAGGGTGGGAGCCAGTTTACATCCAAACAGCAGCTCTGGGAGGCTATTCTGACATCTTGCAAACAAATTCAAACAGAAACGGTCCAAAAACTCACAAGTTCAATGGATGCAAGACTTGTGATCTGTTATCAAATAAGGGGTCCTATGTTACAATGCTTAAAACACGGTGTACATGGAAAAAAAGTTTGAATGGCTAAATATAGGAATACTAATGCAGGCCATAGACGGGTTGAAAATCGGCCGATTTTTCGGCCGAAAAAAAAAAAAAGTGCATAGTGCTGTTCAAATAGGAGTGTTAGCGTAGCGTTGCGTCGCGGCAAAACGGACGCCTCTGGTCGAGTCAGGAGAAGTTGAAGCCTCCTATTCAAGTCTATGGTGCCACTCCGCAAAGGCCAGCTGGGTTGCGAGGAGTTTGTGGAGCGGTAACACCATTCAAACTTCATTATAGTCGTTTGTGGGGCGTTTTTAACGCTTGGCAAACGCCTAGCAACCGCCGCTAAACCACGCATGCGGCGTTTGCGGAGCGTTAAAAAACGCCAGACCAACGCTTGTCAAACACTATAGGGGCGTTTGGCAAGAGTTGGAAAAACAGTCAAGTGTGAACGAGCCCCAACTCATTTTTTTAAACATTTAAAAAACATTTTTTTTTACTTATTTTTTTTTTCCCGGTGATTTTTTGCTTTCAGGTTTTCTTTGAGACATCCAAGGTCTACAAGACCCTGGATGTCTCCCCTGTGCTCCACTGAATGTAATGCACTTCGCACTGCATTACATTCTTTCCCGGCCTCGATGGCTGGGAATCGGTCAATGGGGACCCGGAAGTGACGTCACTGGGACTAGAAGGGGAAGGGAGTGGATGTGTCCGCTCTCCTCCCTCCTCTATGCCGACACCCACTGAACCATTCTGGCCTGCAGATGAACAAGCAGAGCCGGGACATATAGCTGGGGGGGGGGGGCAGACACTGGCACTGTGGGCTGTGTGGTAGCAAGAATGTTTCTACCTGACAGGTGAGCCCGCTGCTTACCCGCAGCAGGGCTAATTGTAGGGGAAAAATAAAAAACATTTAAAAACTACCTGCGCGGTGCTCAGAACTACGTGTCCCGGGTGTCAGGCGATTTAAATTGAACATCCCTGAAGCAGCCTGTTCTACTTTTTTTTTCTGCAACTGGAACTACAAGCACTGATGTGAGCTATGACACAGACAACCATATCACCTACTTTCTGTGCGTTTTAGAAGCAGAAAAAAATAAACTGAAAAAACGCATGTAGTGTGAACTGGCCCCATACTGATCTACAGCTAAAAAGGAATATGTGCTTTTGCTGTGTTCTTACCACGTTTGCAGGGCGCTTTTTTTTTTTTTTTTTTTTTTTTTACACTGGCCATGCGAAGCAAAAATTATACCAAAAACTCAGCACAGGTGCGTTTTTGCTGCATTTTCCATTCATTTCAATGGGGAGGTGCATATATATATATATATATATATATATATATATATATATATATATATATATATATATTTTTTTTTTTTTTTTTTTTTTTTTTTTTGTTTCTTTACACTGGACATGTGGCTCAAAAATTACACCGAAAACTCAGCGCAGGTGTGTTTTTGCTGCATTTTCCATTCCTTTTTTTTTTTTTTTTTTTTTTTACACTGGCCATGCGAAGCAAAAATTATACCAAAAACTCAGCACAGGTGCGTTTTTGCTGCATTTTCCATTCATTTCAATGGGGAGGTGCATATATATATATATATATATATATACATTTTTTTTTTTTTTGTTTCTTTACACTGGACATGTGGCTCAAAAATTACACCGAAAACTAAGCGCAGGTGCGTTTTTGCTGCATTTTCCATTCATTTCAATGGGGAGGTGCATATTTTTATTTTTTTTATACTGTACCAAGAATGCAGCAAGTATGACTCTGAAAATCGCACCAGACCTGTAACAGATCAGTGTGAAGAGTTCCATAAAAATACATGATCACACATTTTTCTTAAACCAAAAAGCGTAAAACAGATCAGTTCCGCAGGCCACACATGGGTGGAATTACAAACGAATGTCTTTTTGAAAATCAGAAGAATTTTTCATTCACACTTCGCCCCATTAGTGGGCAGCATCATCGGCAAATTTTCATTTGGCCATCGAATGTGAGTGATCGGGCATGTTGGAATTTTTTTTGAATGAACGAATTTCTAATCAATGATGGGAGAATCCTGCGAGAAATATCTTTGAAAAAGAAATGAGCGTTAGCTGTGACCTGGAAAGAAAAGATTCCCAGCCACGAATATACTTTTCTGTAGTAACATGAGGAGAAAATGAAGGCTTGGTTGGTCGAATTTCGTCAGATTACAAAATTTCTGATTTTCTAAAGAAAATTTGTTCAGAATTCAACCCGAGTGCGGCCTGCATTAGTGTTCAACTTCACTACTTCTCATGTAATTCAGGAAGAGAAAATGTACTGAAAACACAAATCATTTATTATTGAATGGCTAAAAGTTAGGAAATGTAATAAAGTGTCGAACAAGGAAAACATTTTCCTAATTTTTATACTACTTTTGTGCCCTCGGATTCGAAAATGATTTTGTTGTTCCAACTGGAGCTACCTTGAGTCCAGGTTCATATATGTGCTACCCGTGATCTGCGCAGGCAAGAGAGCCTATTCATTTGAATGGGCTCCCGTGCCCCGGGACACGCAGGGAAGAAGTCCCTGATCTTCTTCGGAAATCGCAGCCCGCATGGGAACCTCGGTTTCCAGTACGGTTGCGATTTCCAGTGCAGGTGGCGTGCCGTTAGGACCAAAGGCACCCACTCGCGGGTCCCACATTCCTCTGTGTGGGTGGTGCGGCTGCAGGTTATTTGTGCGGCTCCCACATTCCTCTGTGTGGGCGGTGCGGCTGCAGGTATTCGTGCGAGTCCCACATTCATCTGTGTGGGTGGTGCGGCTGCAGGTATTCGTGCTGGTCCTATATTCCTCTGTGTGGGTGGTGCGGCTGCAGGTATTTGTGCCGGTCCTATATTCCTCTGTGTGGGTGGTGCGGCTGCAGGTATTTGTGCAGATCCCGCATTCCTCTGTGGGTGGTGCGGCTGCAGGGATTTGTGCAAGTCCCACATTCATCTGTGTGGGTGGTGCGGCTCCCACATTCCTCTGTGTGGGTGGTGCGGCTGCAGGTATTCGTGCCGGTCCTGCATTCCTCTGTGTGGGTGGTGCGGCTGCAGGTATTCGTGCCGGTCCTGCATTCCTCTGTGTGGGTGGTGTGGCTGCAGGTATTTGTGGGGGTCCCGCATTCCTCTGTGTGGGTGGTGCGGCTGCAGGTATTTGTGCGGATCCCGCATTCCTCTGTGTAGGTGGTGCGGCTGCAGGTATTTGTGCGGGTCCCGCATTCCTCTGTGGGTGGTGCGGCTGCAGGGATTTGTGCAGATCCCGCATTCCTCTGTGGGTGGTGCGGCTGCAGGGATTTGTGCAGATCCCGCATTCCTCTGTGTGGGTGGTGCGGCTCCCACATTCCTCTGTGTGGGTGGTGCGGCTGCAGGTATTCGTGCCGGTCCTGCATTCCTCTGTGTGGGTGGTGTGGCTGCAGATATTTGTGGGGGTCCCCCATTCCTCTGTGTGGGTGGTGCGGCTGCAAGTATTTGTGCGGATCCCACATTCCTCTGTGTGGGTGGTGCGGCTGCAGGGATTTGTGTGGGTCCCATATTCCTGTGTGGGTGGTGCAGCTGCAGGTATTTGTTCGGGTCCCACATTCCTCTGTGTGGGTGGTGCAGCTGCAGGTATTTGTTCGGGTCCCACATTCCTCTGTGTGGGTGGTGCGGCTGCAGGTATTTGTGCGGGTCCCACATTCCTCTGTGTGGGTGGTGCGGCTGTAGGGATTTGTGCGGGTCCCATATTCCTCTGTGTGGGTGGTGCGGCTGCAGGGATTTGTGCCGGTCCCATATTGCTCTGTGTGGGTGGTGCGGCTGTAGGGATTTGTGCGGGTCCCATATTCCTGTGTGGGTGGTGCGGCTGCAGGGATTTGTGCGGGTCCCATATTCCTGTGTGGGTGGTGCGGCTGCAGGGATTTGTGCGGGTCCCATATTCCTGTGTGGGTGGTGCGGCTGCAGGGATTTGTGCGGGTCCCATATTCCTGTGTGGGTGGTGCGGCTGCAGGGATTTGTGCGGGTCCCATATTCCTGTGTGGGTGGTGCGGCTGTAGGTATTTGTGCCGGTCCCACAGCAGCACCGCCTGCACAGATGTGAACCTAGCCTAAATTTTAAGGAGAAACCACAAATTGGCTAACACCCCGGTCATTACAGGTGCGATTTGCATGTCATGCGACTTGGAAATTGTATGCCAAGTCACACCCTATTGTCCGCTATTAGAGAGGTCACATTGGTGCGGTTCTGACTTGGTTGGAGCCGCACCGATTTGTAAAGTAGCACATACACTACTTTTGTTGGGATTTGCATAGACATCTGTGTCCGATGTCTTGCAATCGCATGGAAATCGGCAGGTCACCTGATTTTGAAATTGTGCAACTTCACTGTAAGTCGCACAATGTCAGAATCGGCTTTGATGTGACCAGGGTGTCAAACTAAAAAAAAAAAAAAAAAAAAAAAAAAAAGTAAACCACTGCCTGAGTGTTAAAGTGTTACTAGACCCACAACAGTACAATCAGTCTGTATATGCCGTAAAGCATGCTTGTTATACTCACTGTGGAACCTAAGGGGTTAATGCTCTGCATTGTGTAAAAAGGATGTTTAATCCTGTCTACTCTGATCCTCCCCTTCTACTGTCCCCAATCCCTGATTTCCCCCCCTTCTACTGTCCCCAATCCATCTGCTGATAGAACAGAGCTGTGGGGGCAAGCTGCACATGCTCAGTTTGGTGTGTATTAGTAGAGGGGTTTTTTTTTTTCTTTTCTTCTTTGGGAGGGTGCATGTGATCAACACAGGGCCAATCAGCACTGTGCAAACTGAGGTCAGGTGTCCTGCATCCTCCCAAAGCAAAATGAAAACTCCTTCTACAAGCTTTAACCACTGCTCTGCTGGACACTGATATAAGTCACAAGACTGCTATATACTGCTGATGAGAAAAGGTGTTTAGCAGTTTATATTTACTAAAATAATTTCATTTCCATGTTGTGTGTACTGTGGCAGAGCGGACACAGGGCGCGCAGGGACCGGGCAGGGAGGACACAGGGCGCGCAGGGACCGGGCAGGGAGGACACAGGGCGCGCAGGGCCCGGGCAGGGAGGACACAGGGCGCGCAGGGACCGGGCAGGGAGGACACAGGGCGCGCAGGGACCGGGCAGGGAGGACACAGGGCGCGCAGGGACCGGGCAGGGAGGACACAGGGCGCGCAGGGACCGGGCAGGGAGGACACAGGGCGCGCAGGGACCGGGCAGAGCGGACACAGGGCGCGCAGGGACCGGGCAGAGCGGACACAGGGCGCGCAGGGTTTAGTAACACAGCTTTGCACCTGCAATGAAGTACAGCTGAGCAAAAACTGCGCTATTTTCGGACGATACAGCAGCATCCCAGTAAATGATCGCTGTGCAGGTCGTTTGGGTTGCTGTAAAGCTTTAGAAGAGAATATATATTTATTTTACAAACACTACACCAGCAGAAGAGAGATATATACCCCCTAATGGCACAAAATGTAACATTCGTCAACAACCTAAACTAAATGTATTGTTTGTGAAAATGTTCAACAATCACAGCACACAACGGGCCAAGATGTCAAAGGCTCAATGTTGTCCGGGGGAGACTTGCAAAAGTGTAACATTTTTAAACGTTGGGTTGTACAAGGCGGCTCAGAATGATATTCATTCATTTGGTCGGTCAGATGACTCAAACATAATCTGCATTTTCACTAGTAACTAAAATGTGGTTTTACTTATTTGTTGGGTGGAAGATAAATAAAAATGTATCAAATGGACCAGAGAGCTACTTCAATGTTTGTTGCATGCTGTAACACAAATGTTGAAGTTGTGACTATACAGGTAGATTGGGGGTCGTTTTAGATTGGTACAATACAGGTAGTTTTGGATATTTTAGGTTACTACTACTATACAGGCCAGGTTGGGCTGCCGTAAAGGGATTTGAGTAGTTTTAGATTATTACTATACAGGTAATTTTGGATATTTCAGGTTATTACTATACAGGCCAGGTTGGGTTGCTGTATGTTACTATGCAGGTAGTTTGGGTAGTTTTAGGTTAGTACTATGCAGGTAGTTTGAGGTTAGTACTATGTGGGTAGTTTGGGTTGTAGTAATTGATCACTAGACCGGTAGTTTTGTTTGTGGCAAAGCTTTTGAAGAAGCTGAAAAAGAAAAAAAAGGCAATTTACACGTGTAGACAGCTTACACAACATATCTTCTGCTGTTCTACCCGATGGTTTTTGAAGTATTAGCTTGAGTAGTAATTTATCACATACCAAAGACGTGACTAACAATTCAATGTACACATCTGAAAAAAAAAATGTTTTTGAACAACAAATCGAGGCTTGCTTTCTCAACATGTCCAATACACAGGAAAACACAAAAGCAAGATTAAAAAAGGACTGAGCAATTTTATGTAGAAAAAAAAAAAAAAAATCTAAAAAATTAATTCTCCAGAACTAAAAGATCTGACTGTTCTCTCATGGCTGAAATCTGCCAGCAAGGTGAAGAACAATGACCAAAAATAGACGAAAGTGACAAAACTCTCAAAGCAAAAACAATCCACAGCCAAGATTGTAAGCAGAAGAAAAAAAAAAAAAAGGAAAAAAAAAAAAAAGTTATTTCTTATCCCTAGGTTAGGAGCTCAAAACTATTTCAAAAATGTTTACAAGCCAATACACGTGGGGGAAAAATACCCTCTGCTACATAATGTGAGGAAGTCATTACAAGACCGAGGAGAACAAACACTTTTTTTTTTTTTTTCCTCTCTAACAAGTCTAGCTGCAGAAAAACAGATGGAGACAAAATATAAACTGAAAATAGACGGAGGCAAAATATAAACAGATTTTTTTTTTAAATAACCGGCTCCGAAAGTATTCAGTATCTTATCAAACCGTTGATTGTAAATAAACTGTATTATAACGGAGTCTTACGAGAAAAGCTGGGAAATGTTGTACTAATATGTTCTGTTGGTGGATAGATTTGGGTGTTGGGTATTTATTTTCAATATGTTGTAGTGTTTCTATAAAATCGGTCTGTATTTGATCTGTATTATAAGGAAGTCCTATGAGGGAAGTTGGGAATTGTACTAATATGTTCCGTAGAGGACGGATGAAATTTGGTGGGAGGCATTTTGTCATTTAAATTGTAGTGCGTTTCTAGATTATATGTTTTGCTTACATTTGATCTTATCAGTTTTTATTTCAGCTTTATAATAAAGAAAACAAACAAAATGTATAAAGTGAACAGCGCTACCACCTCTAATTGTGATGATCTACCGCGTAAACAATATCCTAAACTTGTTTACATGATGGATCACCACAATTGGAGGTAGTAGAGATTTTCATTTTATTTTTTTGGGTGTTTACATCAAATAGGATAGCAGCCGCACTGTTAATTATTTGATATAAGCTGAAATACCGTGGAGAGATTCTGAATTTATTTTTCCATATTTATTATAAAGAAGTCTTATAAAAAAAAAAAAAGGAAGTTGGGAATCCCCGTACTATACATATTCTTTAGAGGATGGAAAGAATTGAGTGGACTTATTTTGTTTTAGTTTTATATGATGTCTCCATGTTAATATGTATCTGTTTGCATGTGAGCTGTATTAAATCCAAGAACATGCTTGTAGGTTAATTGGCTCCTGTCTAAATTGGCCCTTGTATATGAATGTGAGTTAGGGACCTTAGATTGGACGCCCCTTGAGGGTTAGGGAGTGATGTGAATGTACAATATATATGTAAAGCGCTGCGTAAATTGACGGCGCTACATAAGTACATGAAATAAATAATAGGAAGTCTAAGGGGGAAGTTGGGAATAGTTTTTTTTTTTTTGTTTTTTTTTTTTGTTTTTGTTTTTTTTAGGTACTTATATAGCGCCATCAATTTACGCAGCACTTTACACATATACATTTCAAAAAGGATGGTTGAAATTGAGCGGGAGTATTTTATTTTTATGTTTTAGTGTGCTCCAATGCACATACCCATCTGTTTGTATATGATCCCTAATATAAAGGCTTATAAAAAAAGGGAAGTTGTGAATTGCTGTACTATTAGAAGACTTCCTTATAATAAAGATCAAAACACAAGCACACCTAAATAAAAAAGAAAGAAAGAAAAAAAAGAAAAAAAAAAAAAAAAGAAAGAAAATAGCTCCCACCAAATTCCATCCAGCCTCTAGAGAACATATTAGTACAATTCCCAACTTCAGCTAATAAGACCTCCATATAATAGAGATCATATGTAAGCAGATACATACAAGCAAAAAAGCACACTGCAGCATAAATAAAAATACCCCCCTGCTCATCCTCCATGAAATAGATTGGTGCAACTATTCCCAATTTCCCCCTTAGACTTTCTTAAATTCTTCCACCCAGAACAGATACCGTGCAGCAATTCCCAATTTCCCTTATAAGACTTCCTTCTAATAAAGATCAAATACAAAACAGATACATATATCATATAGAAAACACATTACAACCTAAATAATAAAACAAATAAAATCCCTCTCACCAAAGTCCATCCATTTCCTACAGAATAACTTAGCACAATAATTCCCAACTTCCCCATAACAGAGATCATATACAAAACAAATACATACAAAAGCATGCTACAACAAATAAAAATAATTAAATGAATTACTTCCCACCCAATTCCATAAGACGTCCTAATAGAAATCAAATACAAAACAGATATATAGAAAGACAGAAACACACTGCAACGTAAATACAAATAAAATACTTCCCACTCAATTCGATCCATGATCTACAGAACATATTGGTACAACAAATCCCAAACACCCCCCATATGACTTCCTTTAGAATGGTGGTCATATATAAACTAATACATAGAAGCACACACACACAACAGCAATACAAATATACCTCCTACCCAATTCTATCCAGCAATTTCCATCTTCTCTCCATAAGACTTCCTTATAATAGAGATCAACTACAAAACAGATACATAGAAAGACAGAAACACACTGCAACGTAAATAAAAATAAAATACTTCCCATTCAATTCGATCCATGATCTACAGAACATATTGGTACAACAAATCCCCCCCATAGGACTTCCTTTATAATGGTGATCATATAGAAACCAAATACATAGAAGCACACTACAACATCAATAAAAAGAACATAAAAATATACCTCCTACCCAATTCTATCCAGCAATTCCCATCTTCTCTCCATAAAGGACTTCCTTATAATAGAGATCAAATACAAACAGATACACAGAAACACACTGCAACGTAAATAAAAATAAATTAAAATATTCTGGCCCAAATCCACCCATCCTCCATGAAATATATTGGTGCAACTATTCCCACTAACCCCCTTAGACTTCTTTATAATAAAGATCAAATGCTAACAGATACATGGTTAACATAGAAACATACTATAAAACATACAAATAAAATACCTCCCGCCCAGTTCTTTCCTCTACAGAACATATAATGGAAGTTGGGAATTCTTATATATGTTCTGTAGAGGATGGAAAGAATTGTGTGGAAGTATTTTATTTTTATAGTATGTTTCTATGTTAACCATGTATCTGTTTGCATTTGATCTTTATTATAAAAGGAAATCTAAGGGGTAAACTGGGAATAGTTGCACCAATATATTTCATGAAGGATGGGTGGATTTGGGCCAAAATATTTTAATTTATTTTTATTTACGTTGCAGTTTGTTTCTGTGTATCTGCTTGTATCTGATCTCCATTATAAGGAAGACTTATGGAGAGAAGATGGGAATTGCTGGATAGAATTGGGCAGGAGGTATATTTTTATTTGATCTTTTTTGATATTGTAGTGTGCTTCTATGTATTGGTTTCTATAGGATCACCATTATAAAAGGAAGTTATAATGCGGGGGGGGTTGGGATTTGTTGTACCAATATGTTCTGTAGATCACGGATCGAATTGAGTGGGAAACATTTTATTTGTATTTACTATGCAGTGCATTTGTCTTTCTATATATCTGTTTGTATTTGATCTCTATTAGGACGTCTTATGGAGATGGATGGAATTGGATGGGGAGCATTTTTAGTTTTTGTAGCGTGCTTCTATGTATTTTATTTAAGGAAGTCCGGTACTAAGTTTTATAGGACATGGATAGAATTGGGTAGGAGGCTTTTTATTTTTATTTTTTTATTATTATTTCTCTGTTTTATGTACAGTACAGTGAGTTTCTATGTATCCATTTGAATTTGATCTTTATTATAAAGGAAGTCTTATGGAGAGAAGATGGGAATTGCAGTACCAATATGTTCCGTAGAGGCTGGATGGAATATAATGGGGAGGAATTTTATTGATGTTGTGTTTCTTGTTAATATGCATCGGTTTGGTTTTTATCTGCATTTTAAGTAAAGTTGGGAATGGTTGTATTAATATATGTTCTGTAGATTACAGATAGAATTGGGAGGAATTTTATTTATTGTGTAACATGTTTCTATATTTATATGCATCGAAGGTAGACTAATGAGGGATGTTGGGAAATGCTGAACGGATATGTCCGGTAGAGGATGAACGGAATTGGGAAGTATTTTGCTTTATTTTTTATGAATATTGTAGCATGTTTCTGTGTATCTATTTATATATGATCTGTTTAATAAGAAGTCTAATAATGAAAGTTGGAAAAGGTTGTGCTAATGTATCAAATATATGTAGATCATGGATGAATTGTGTGGGAGGCATTTTATTTTTTACGTTGTAGCATGTTTCTGTATTTATATGTATTTGTAATAAAAAGTCTAATAAAGGGAAGTTGGGAATTGTTGTACCAATATGTTCTGTTGAGGATGGAATTGGATAAGGAAGAAATTTATTTTTTCTTTATGTGGTTTGCCGAGAGATAGATAGATAGATAGATAGGACACATATACATACACCTTTAACATTTGAAGGGACAACTTTTTTATCTGATTTTTACTTGAGAACAAACAAGTTTCCTAATTCTTGATATTAGTTTTATTCAGAACAAAACTTTTGTTTTTTAAGGGTTTAGCTAACAGAAGGTAGAACAAGCTTTTGATTTTTTGAGCGCATTATTTTTTTCCATTAAATTTGTATTCGTTTGAAATAAAGGGCGACATACAGACAGTGTCTGCCAAGTGAAGGCATACATAAACAGGAGTATCAATAAAAGGAACAGCAATAACTGAAAATATCCTGACATTAAAGATCAGAAAACATTTATATCACCCAAATCCAATCTCTGCTAATACGACAGATGTAAAATATTGTGTATGTATCTGGTGATGACCACATAACTAGACAAGTGGAGCAAACTAATAATCAATATACTCTGACTGTTCAAAGTCAGAAAGTTGAAGACTAGATGCAGTGAAGCAGACCATCATCTGAGAATATTGCACTTTATTCTGGTTAACATTACCATTGTAACCCCTATATGGGGAGGTGAACATTGCTTACGTATATGCCTGTAAAAGTTGGACAACTGTAATGTTGACAACAACATATATGACATCATGGGGGGGGATTTACTAAAACTAGTGCACTCAGAATCTGGGGCAGCTGTGCATAGCACCCTGTTTTAGTCAGTCAGTCAGTCAGTCAGTCAGTCAGTCAATCTCCCCCGATATATCAAGGTTATTGACTTGTGATATTGGTAGTTGAAAATGAGAGTCTGTACACATGTAAAAAAAATAAAT